>NC_060175.1:11709374-11731874 GCF_021184085.1 Oncorhynchus gorbuscha | reverse complement strand
TCTGGGGTGGACTGATCTGTTGTCGGGGTCTAAGGTAGGCTGTTCTGCTGGCTTCTCTGTGTGGGTGGCCACCTCTCTATAGTGGGTTGTTCTCTGTCACACGCTGTCCCCCTAGTGCTGTGTTCTTCTACTGTAAATGTTGTCTCACTGGAGTCCAGAGTGCAGATATGTCTCTGTCCACCTCCAGCTCTCCGGGTCTGGTTAAGGGAGTGTTGTTGTGCTGGACTGTTGTCTGGGTCTGTGCTAACTGGAGTGAATTTATCCCTCATTTCAATGAGGGAGTAGTACTCTGTGCTGGGAGGTTGACTTTCCGCTTGGGGTTGATCGTGGGTTTATGTAATGAAGAGGTCTGGTCTGACCCGCTCGTGGTGGGGGTATCTTTCTCAAGAGAGAGCTTCTCCTGTTGAGCTATTTCCTTGATTAGGTGGATGTCCAGCTGAAACTGTTTGTGGTTGCCCATTACCAATTCTGTTCCAGACTTATAGAGATTTATATTAGCTGACTCAGAGACCTCGTTGTCTAGTATCCTGAGTTTCCATCCCTCGGTAACACCCCCCTCTCTTAACAGAGGGGTAGTGTGTTAATATAGCACTGTGCCATGCCAGGGGATGGTCTGTATGGAAGATAAGGTTGCTTATGTTCTCATTTTTACAATAGTCAGCTAAAAGTGTCTCTTGATTTTCCATAAAGAGCTTCATTTTGTACTCTTTTCATGTCTTATTATTCTTTACATCCAGAGGATACTGTATTTTAATGACCTCTGAACAGCGGGAGGGTGCGTCTCAGGCCCTCCATTGTGTTGGGGCTCTCCTGCCATTGTTGGGCTCAAGGGCTTTGGCAGCTCTCACTTGACACGTCAGTGCTAATTGAAGTTGTATCAAGCTTGGTAGCCTTAATTTAGCATTCCGTCCTTATGAAGTCAAATATAGCATTGTAATGTTTTTTTCTTCTTGGCTTTTGGAAATAAAATAGTGCTTCAGACTAAACATTACTCACTCAGTTCCAGGTTGGATCTCCCCCCTCTCTCTCTCTCTCTCTCTCTCTCTCTCTCTTTCTCTCCTCCCTCTCTCTCTCTCTCTCTCTCTCTCTCCCTCCCCCTCCCCCTCTCTCTCTCTCTCTCTCTCTCTCTCTCTCTCTCTCTCTCTCTCTCTCTCTCTCTCTCTCTCTCTCTCTCTCTCTCTCTCTCTCTCTCTCTCTCTCTCCCCCACCCCTCTCTCTCCCTCTCCCCTCTCTCTCCCTCTCTCTCTCTCCCTCTCCCTCTCTCCCCTTCTCTCTCTCCTCTCTCTCCCCCACCCCTCTCTCTCCCTCTCCCTCTCTCTCCCCTCTCTCTCTCTCCCTCTCCCTCTCTCCCCCTTCTCTCTCTCCCCTCCCTCTCTCTCTCTCTCTCCTCTCTCTCCCCCACCCCTCTCTCTCCCTCTCCGTCTCTCTCTCTCCTCTCTCTCTCCCTCTCCCTCTCCCTCTCTCCCGCTTCTCTCTCTCCTCTCTCTCTCTCTCTCTCTCTCTCTCTCTCTCTCTCTCTCTCTCTCTCTCTCTCTCTCTCTCTCTCTCTCTCTCTCCTCCCTCTCTCTCTCTCTCTCTCTCTCTCCTCTCTCTCCCCCACCCCCTCTCTCTCCCTCCCCTCTCTCTCTCTCTCTCTCTCCTCTTTCCCCCCACCCCTCTCTCTCTCTCTCTCTCTCTCTCTCTCTCTCTCTCTCTCTCTCTCTCTCTCTCTCTCTCTCTCTCTCTCTCTCCCCTCCCCTCTCTCTCCCCCACCCCTCTCTCTCCCCTCTCCCTCTCTCTCTCCCTCTCTCTCTCCCCTCCCTCTCTCCCCCTTCTCTCTCTCCCCTCTCTCTCTCTCTCCCCTCTCTCTCTCTCTCTCTCCTCTCTCTCCCCCTCTCTCTCTCCCTCCCTCTCTCCCCCTTCTCTCTCTTCCCTCTCTCTCTCTCTCCCCTCCCTCTCTCTCTCTCTCTCTCTCTCTCTCTCCCCTCTCTCTCTCTCCCTCTCCCCTCTCTCTCTCCCCTCTCTCTCTCTCCCTCTCCCTCTCTCCCCCTTCTCTCTCTCTCTTTGTGGTTGAATCTGTTGTGTTCCGTCCCTCCTTTTCAGAAGTTATGTGGGCTGATCTCAAGTTCGGCTTATATTAGGCTCTGAGTGTGGAATGAATACGTCCATTATGCCTTGTTAGAAAACCATTCAACTCAACTATTAAAAACAAATCTTTAACATGCTTGTAATACTATACACAAGTACTCAATGAAACATTAGAAAACCGTTCACAACAAATGTACCTTCAAGTGAATTCTAGTCTAAATGCTGAATCAGATTATTTTGGATTGGAGTGCTTTAGCTGCCATAAGTATGATATTATATGACCACTCTCCCTCTGACGGATCAGCATTTCATCTCCATGCTGTGTGTGCGTGCAGGTGCGCGCGTGGATGTGTCATCTTGCTGTTCAGTGGAAAATTGGCAATTTAGTATCAAGTTTCAGTGTGACGCGATCGTTTATGGGATAACCATAACACGTCTGGCTTCCTATCCATAATCACATTCATGTTGCTCAGGATATGAGTCATTATGTATAAGCTACTGAGTGTGTGTGTGTGGGTGTGCGCGTGTGTGTGTGTGTGAGTGTGCATGTGTGTGTGTGTGCGTGCATGTGCGTGTGTTGTTACATCAAAACAGGAAATAATTGACCAATTTACTATGTGTGAATCCACCTGCATTGTCAGAGTTGTGTCTTCTCTCCTCCCCTGTCTCCCTCCATCCCAGTTAGTCTCAGTGACGTTTTAGTGGGATTTGATATACAGTTGAAGTCGGATGTTTACATACACCTCAGCCAACTACATTTAAACTCAGTTTTTCACAATTCCTGACATTTAATCCTAGTAAAAATTCCCTTTTTTTTAGGTCAGTTAGGATCACCACTTTATTTTAAGAATGTGAAATGTCAGAATAATAGTAGAGAGAATGATTTATTTCAGCTTTTATTTCTTTCATCACATTCCCAGTGGGTCAGAAATGTACATACACTCAATTAGTATTTGGTAGCATTGCCTTTAAATTGTTTAACTTTGGTCAAAAGTTTCTGCTAGCCTTCCACAAGCTTCCCACAATAAGTTGGGTGAATTTTGGCCCATTTCCCCTGACAGAGCTGGTGTAACTGAGTCAGGTTTGTAGGCCTCCTTGTTCTATGGGATTGAGGTCAGGGCTTTGTGATGGTCACTCCAATACCTTGACTTTGTTGTCCTTAAGCTATTTTGCCACAACTTTGGAAGTATGCTTGGGGTCATTGTCCATTTGGAAGACCCATTTGCGACCAAGCTTTAATCTATTTTGTGAAGTGCACCAGTCCCTCCTGCAGCAAAGCACCCCCACAACATGATGCTGCCACCCCCGAGCTTCACGGTTGGGATGGTGTTCTTCGGCTTGCAAGCCTCCCTCCTTTTTCCTCCATAACGATGGTTATTATGGACAAACAGTTCTATTTTTGTTTCCTCAGAACAGAGGACGTTTCTCTAAAATGTATGATCATTGTCCCCATGTGCAGTTGCAAACCGTAGTCTGGCTTTTTTATGGCGGTTTTGGAGCAGTGGTTTCCTCCTTGCTGAGCGGCCTCTCAGGTTATGTCGATATAGAACTCGTTTTACTGTGGATATAGATACTTTTGTACCTGTTTTCTCCACCATCTTCACAAGGTCCTTTGCTGTTGTTCTGGGATTGATTTGCACTTTTCACACCAAAGTACGTTCATCTCTAGGAGACAGAACGCGTCTCCTTCCTGAGCAGTATGATGGCTGCGTGGTCCCATGGTGTTTATACTTGCGTACTATTGTTTGTACAGATGAACATGGTACCTTTAGGCGTTTGGAAATTGCGCCCAAGGATGACCCAGACTTGTGGTGGTCTACAATTTTTTGTTTGTTTGAGGTCTTGATTGATTTATTTTGATTTTCCCATGATGTCAAGCAAAGAGGCAATGAGTTTGATGGTAGGCCCACTTGAATTGTGATACAGTTAATTATAAGTGAAATAATCTGTCTGTAAACAATTGTTGGAAAAATTACTTGTGTCAAAGTAGATGTCCTAACCCGACTTGCCAAAATTATAGTTTGTTAACAAGAAATGTGTGGAGTGGTTGAAAAACAAGTTTTAATGACTCCAACCTAAGTGTATGTAAACTTACGCCTTCAACTGTAATTCGAAGGAACAGACATGATCAAACTCTCTGTCTAACTATATCCCTCCATCACTCTATCCCTCTACTTAATGAACTATCCCTCCCTCCATCACTCTATCCCTCCTTTCTCTATCCCTCTACTTAATGAACTATCCCTCCCTCCATCACTCTATCCCTCCTTTCTCTATCCCTCTACTTAATGAACTATCCCTCCCTCCATCACTCTATCCCTCCTTTCTCTATCCCTCTACTTAATGAACTATCCCTCCCTCCATCACTCTATCCCTCTACTTAATGAACTATCCCTCCCTCCATCACTCTATCCCTCCATCACTCTATCCCTCTACTTAATGAACTATCCCTCCCTCCATCACTCTATCCCTCTACTTAATGAACTATCCCTCCCTCCATCACTCTATCCCTCCATCACTCTATCCCTCTACTTAATGAACTATCCCTCCCTCCATCACTCTATCCCTCCATCACTCTATCCCTCTACTTAATGAACTATTCCTCCCTCCATCACTCTATCCCTCTACTTAATGAACTATCCCTCCCTCCATCACTCTATCCCTCTTTCCTCTATCCCTCTACTTAATGAACTATCCCTCCCTCCATCACTCTATCCCTCTACTTAATGAACTATCCCTCCCTCCATCACTCTATCCCTCCATCACTCTATCCCTCTACTTAATGAACTATCCCTCCCTCCATCACTCTATCCCTCTACTTAATGAACTATCCCTCCCTCCATCACTCTATCCCTCTTTCCTCTATCCCTCTACTTAATGAACTATCCCTCCATCACTCTATCCCTCTACTTAATGAACTATCCCTCCCTCCATCACTCTATCCCTCCTTTCTCTATCCCTCTACTTAATGAACTATCCCTCCCTCCATCACTCTATCCCTCCTTTCTCTATCCCTCTACTTAATGAACTATCCCTCCCTCCATCACTCTATCCCTCCTTTCTCTATCCCTCTACTTAATGAACTATCCCTCCCTCCATCACTCTATCCCTCTTTCCTCTATCCCTCTACTTAATGAACTATCCCTCCCTCCATCACTCTATCCCTCTTTCCTCTATCCCTCTACTTAATGAACTATCCCTCCCTCCATCACTCTATCCCTCTTTCCTCTATCCCTCTACTTAATGAACTATTCCTCCCTCCATCACTCTCTCCCTCTACTTAATGAACTATCCCTCCCTCCATCACTCTATACCTCTTTCCTCTATCCCTCTACTTAATGAACTATTCCTCCCTCCATCACTCTATACCTCTTTCCTCTATCCCTCTACTTAATGAACTATTCCTCCCTCCATCACTCTATACCTCTTTCCTCTATCCCTCTACTTAATGAACTATCCCTCCCTCCCTCTATCCCTGTACTTAATGAACTATCCCTCCCTCCATCACTCTATCCCTCTACTTAATGAACTATTCCTCCCTCCATCACTCTCTCCCTCTACTTAATGAACTATCCCTCCCTCCATCACTCTATACCTCTTTCCTCTATCCCTCTACTTAATGAACTATCCCTCCCTCCATCACTCTATACCTCTTTCCTCTATCCCTCTACTTAATGAACTATTCCTCCCTCCATCACTCTCTCCCTCTACTTAATGAACTATCCCTCCCTCCATCACTCTATACCTCTTTCCTCTATCCCTCTACTTAATGAACTATTCCTCCCTCCATCACTCTATACCTCTTTCCTCTATCCCTCTACTTAATGAACTATTCCTCCCTCCATCACTCTATACCTCTTTCCTCTATCCCTCTACTTAATGAACTATCCCTCCCTCCCTCTATCCCTGTACTTAATGAACTATCCCTCCCTCCATCACTCTATCCCTCTACTTAATGAACTATTCCTCCCTCCATCACTCTCTCCCTCTACTTAATGAACTATCCCTCCCTCCATCACTCTATACCCCTTTCCTCTATCCCTGTACTTAATGAACTATCCCTCCCTCCATCACTCTATCCCTGTACTTAATGAACTATTCCTCCCTCCATCACTCTCTCCCTCTACTTAATGAACTATCCCTCCCTCCATCACTCTATACCCCTTTCCTCTATCCCTCTACTTAATGAACTATTCCTCCCTCCATCACTCTATCCCTCTTTCCTCTCTCCCTCTACTTAATGAACTATCCCTCCCTCCATCACTCTCTCCCTCTACTTAATGAACTATCCCTCCCTCCATCACTCTATACTTCTTTCCTCTATCCCTCTACTTTTCTCTAACTATCTATCCCTCCTTCCTCTATCCCTCTTTCTCTAACTCTCTCTCCCCCTCCTTCCTCTATCCCTCTTTCTCTAACTCTCTATCCTTTCATAGTTCATCCAGCATCATTACACTCTCTCTAACTCACTCCCTCCTTCCTCTATCCCTCTTTCTCTAACTCTCTATCCTTTCATAGTTTTCCAGCATCATTACACTCTCTCTGACTCACTCCCTCCTTCCTCTATCCCTCTTTCTCTAACTCTCTTTCCTTTCTTAAAGTATCCATCTATAACTCTCTTTATCCCTCTCTATCCTTTCATAGTTTTCCAGCATCATTACACTCTCTCTAACTCTCTCTCCCCCCTCTTTCTCTATCCCTTTCTCTAACTTTCTCTCTCTCTCTCGTTAAATCTCTATCCCATCTCTAACTCTCTCTCCTTAACTCCCTCTCTCCCTCCTTCCTCTAATCATCTAGCCTACCCCTCCTTCCTCTACCCCTCCTTCCTCTACCCCTCCTTCCTCTATCCCTTCTTCATCCATCTCTCCATCCATCCCTCCTTCCAGTATAATTACCTCTTTTCTCATACATTCTCCCACTCTCGTCATTATGAGAGGATGCCCCACCTCCTCCTTCTGAGAGATCAAATACATATTTGTCCAGATCCTCATTAGAAGAAGAACTGGAGCTCTGTTGTGTAATGAGCAGACAGGCTCACAACACTACAGTTAGACTTCCACGTATCTGAGTAGGATAAACCTCTCAGGCTTTCTTCGTTTATTAACGCTCTCTATATTTACAGAGCCTTCAGAAAGTATTCATACCCCTTGACTTTTTCCTCATGTTGTTGTGTTACTGCCTGAATTTAAAATGAATTACATTTAGCTTTTGTGTTACTGGCTTACACACAATACCCCATAATGTCAAAGTGGAATTAGTCAATAAGTATTCAAACCTTTTGTTATTGCAAGCCTAAATAAGTTAAATAGCAAAAAATGTGCTTAATAAGTCACGTGATAAGTTGCATGGACTCACTCTAGGTGCAATAATGGTGTTTAACATAATTTTTTGATTGACTACCTCATCTTTGTACCTGTAAGGTTCCCTCAGTCAAACACGGATTCAACCACAAAGACCAGGGAGGTTTTTCAACGCCTCACAAAGAACGACACATGTTTGTAGATGGGTAAAGAAAAAGCAGACATTGAACATCCCTTTGAGGATGGTGAAGTTATTAATTACACTTTGGATGGTGTATCAACACACCCAGTCACTACAATGATACAGGCATCCTTCCTAACTCAGTTGCCGGGGAGGAAGGAAACCGCTCAAGGATTTCAGCATGAGGCCAATGGTGACTTTAAAACAGTTACAGTTTAATGGCTTTGATAGGAGAACTGAGTGTCAAATCAAAGTTGAGGTAATTGAGGTAATATGTACATGCAGGTGGGGGTAAAGTGACCATGCATAGATAATAAACAGAGAGTAGCAGCAGTTTGTGACGGGTGTGAAGGAATGTGAATATAGTGTGTGTGTGTGTGTGTGTGTGTGTGTGTGTGTGTGTGTGTGTGTGTGTGTGTGTGTGTGTGTGTGTGTGTGTGTGTGTGTGTGTGTGTGTGTGTGTGTGTGTGTGTGTGTGTGTGTGTGTGTGTCAATGTAGTATGTAGGGGTGTGTGTGTGGTTAGAGTCCAGTGAGTGTACATCGAGCCTGGAAAGAGAGTCAGTACCAAGCAATGAGAATAAAATAAGGAGGTCAATGTAAATAGTCAGGGTGGCCATTTGATGAACTGTTCAGCAGTCTAATGGCTTGGGGGTAGAAGCTGTTCAGCAGTCTAATGGCTTGGGGGTAGAAGCTGTTCAGCAGTCTAATGGCTTGGGGTAGAAGCTGTTCAGCAGTCTAATGGCTTGGGGGTAGAAGCTGTTCAGCAGTCTAATGGCTTGGGGGTAGAAGCTGTTCAGCAGTCTAATGGCTTGGGGGTAGAAGCTGTTCAGCAGTCTAATGGCTTGGGGTAGAAGCTGTTCAGCAGTCTAATGGCTTGGGGTAGAAGCTGTTCAGCAGTCTAATGGCTTGGGGGTAGAAGCTGTTCAGCAGTCTAATGGCTTGGGGGTAGAAGCTGTTCAGCAGTCTAATGGCTTGGGGTAGAAGCTGTTCAGCAGTCTAATGGCTTGGGGGTAGAAGCTGTTCAGCAGTCTAATGGCTTGGGGGTAGAAGCTGTTCAGCAGTCTAATGGCTTGGGGGTAGAAGCTGTTCAGCAGTCTAATGGCTTGGGGGTAGAAGCTGTTCAGCAGTCTAATGGCTTGGGGGTAGAAGCTGTTCAGCAGTCTAATGGCTTGGGGGTAGAAGCTGTTCAGCAGTCTAATGGCTTGGGGGTAGAAGCTGTTCAGCAGTCTAATGGCTTGGGGGTAGAAGCTGTTCAGCAGTCTAATGGCTTGGGGGTAGAAGCTGTTCAGCAGTCTAATGGCTTGGGGGTAGAAGCTGTTCAGCAGTCTAATGGCTTGGGGGTAGAAGCTGTTCAGCAGTCTAATGGCTTGGGGGTAGAAGCTGTTCAGCAGTCTAATGGCTTGGGGGTAGAAGCTGTTCAGCAGTCTAATGGCTTGGGGGTAGAAGCTGTTCAGCAGTCTAATGGCTTGGGGGTAGAAGCTGTTCAGCAGTCTAATGGCTTGGGGGTAGAAGCTGTTCAGCAGTCTGATGGCTTGGGGGTAGAAGCTGTTCAGCAGTCTAATGGCTTGGGGGTAGAAGCTGTTCAGCAGTCTGATGGCTTGGGGGTAGAAGCTGTTCAGCAGTCTGATGGTTTCGGGGTAGAAGCTGTTCAGCAGTCTAATGGCTTAGGGGTAGAAGCTGTTCAGCAGTCTGATGGTTTGGGGGTAGAAGCTGTTCAGCAGTCTCATGGCTTAGGGGTAGAAGCTGTTCAGCAGTCTGATGGCTTGGGGGTAGAAGCTGTTCAGCAGTCTGGTGGCTTGGGAGTAGAAGCTGTTCAGCAGTCTGATGGCTTGGGTTGCTGTTTAGGAGCCTTTTGGTCCTAGACTTGGCGCTCTGGTACCGCTTGCCGTGTGGTAACAGGAAGGACAGTCTATGACTTGGGTGGCTCGAGTCTTTGACTATTTTTAGAGCCTTCCTCTGACACCGCCTGGTATAGAGGTCCTGGATGGCAGGTAGCTTGGCCCCAGTGATGTACTGGGCCGTACGTACCACCCTCTATAGGGCCTTCCTCTGACACCGCCTGGTATAGAGGTCCTGGATAGCAGGTAGCTTGGCCCCAGTGATGCATTGGGCCGTACTCATTACCCTCTGTAGCGCCTTGCGGTCGGATGCAGCGCAGTTGCCATACTAGGCGGTGATGCAGCCATGCTCTCAATGGTGCAGCTGTAGGATCAACAACATTGTAGTTATTACACAATACTAATTGATACAGTAAAAAGAAGAAATCCTTTACAGAATAAAAATATTTTAAAACATGGATGCTGTTTGCATCACACAACTAAAATAATACTGTGAAAAAAATTGGCAAAGCAATTAACGTTTTGTCCTGAATACAAAGTGTAATGTTTGGGGCAAATCCAATATAACACATTACTGAGTACCACTCTCCATATTTTCAAGCATAGTGTTGGCTGAATCATCTTATGGGTATGTTAGTAGTCGTTAAGGACTGTGGAGTTTTTCAGGATAAAAAAATAAATGGAATGGAGCTAAGCACAGGCAAAACCCTAGAGGAAAACTTGGTTCATTCTGCTTTCCACCAGACACTGGGAGTTAAATTCACCTTTCAGCAGGACAATAACCTAAAACACAAGGCCAAATCTACACTGGAGTTGCTTACCAAGAAGACAGTGAATGTTCCTGAGTGGCCGAGTTGCAGTTTTTTCCTAGCAATGATCAACAACCAACTTGACGGAGCTTGAAGAATTTTAGAAGAATAATGTGCAAATATGATCAAATCTAGGTGTGCAATGCTCACCCAGAAACACTCAGCTGTAATCGCTGCCAAAGGTGACTCTAATGGTGTGGATTTAAAATGTAGATATTTATCCTTTATTTAACTAAGCAAGTCAGTTAAGAACAAATTCTTATTTACAATGACAGCCTAGGAACAGTGGGTTAACTGCCTTGTTCAGGGGCAGATTAACATAATTTTACCTCGTCAGCTCGGGGATTTGATCTACCAACTTTTCGGTTACTGGCCCAACCTCTAACCACTAGGCTACCTGCCTCTAACCACTAGGCTACCTGCCTCTAACCACTAGGCTACCTGTCTCTCACCACTAGGCTACCTGCCTCTAACCACTAGGCTACCTGTCTCTAACCACTAGGCTACCTGCCTCTAACCACTAGGCTACCTGCCTCTAACCACTAGGCTACCTGCCACCCCGGCAGATATTTCTGTGTTTAATTTTCAATACATTTCCAAACATTCACTTTGTCATTACGGGGTATTGTGATGTCATTACGGGGTATTGTGATGTCATTACGGGGTATTGTGATGTCATTACGGGGTATTGTGATGTCATTACGGGGTATTGTGATGTCATTACGGGGTATTGTATGTAGATGGGTGAGGAAAAAATACATTTTGAATTTAGGCTTTAAACCAATACAATGGCATTTTCACCCCCTTTATTCCCCCTGTCCCCCCCTGCTACTCCCTCTGTCTCCCCCTGCTACTCCCTCCTCTGTCTCCCCCTGCTACTCCCTCTGTCTCCCCCTCTGTCTCCCCTGCTTCTCCCCTGTCCCCCTGGTACTCCCCATTCTCCCCCCCTGCTTCTCCCCTGTCCCCCTGCTTCTCCCCTGTCCCCCTGCTACTCCCCTGTCCCCCCCTGCTGTTCCCCTGTTCCCCCTGCTGTTCCCCTGTCCCCCTGCTTCTCCCCTGTTCCCCTGTACCCCCCCCCTCTCCCTGTCCCCCCCTGCTGCTCCCCTGTCCCCACTGCTGTTCCCCTGACCCCCCACTCTCCCTGTCCCCCCTGCTGCTCCCCTGTCCCCCCTGCTGTTCCACTGACCCCCCCCACTCTCCCTGTCCACCCTGCTGTTCCCCCCCCTTTCCCCACCCCCTGCTGTTCCCCTGTCCCTCCCTGCTGTTCCCCTGTCCCCCCCCCCTGCTGTTCCTCTGTTCCCCCCTGCTGTTCCCCTTCCCCCCCTGCTGTTCCCCTGTTCCCCCCTGCTGTTCCCCTGTTCCCCCTGCTGTTCCCCTGTCCCCCCCTGCTGTTTCCCTGTCCCCCCTGCTGTTCCCCTGTCCCCCCTGCTGTTCCCCTGTTCCCCCACTGCTGTTCCCCTGTCCACCCCTGCTGTTCCCCTGTCCCCCCCCCGCTACTCCCATGTCCCCCTGCTGTTCCCCTGTCCCCCAACTCTCCCTGCTGTTCCCCTGTCCCCCCCCCACTACTCCCATGTCCCCCTGCTGTTCCCCTGTCCCCCAACTCTCCCTGCTGTTCCCCTGTCCCCCTGCTGTTCCCCTGTCCCCCTGCTGTTCCCCTGTCCCCCTGCTGTTCCCCTGTCCCCCTGCTGTTCCCCTGTTGCCCCCTGCTGTTCCCCTGTCCCCCTGCTGTTCCCCTGTCCCCCTGCTGTTCCCCTGTCCCCCCTGCTGTTCCCCTGTCCCCCTGCTGTTCCCCTGTCCCCCTGCTGTTCCCCTGTCCCCCCTGCTGTTCCCCTGTTTAGGTCATTGGCACCCTGAGTGCCTCTCCCTCCAAGTTGGACGGTAAGAGTCTGACATTAGAGACTCAATAGTGGGGTTTATGAGTTTACAAATCAAGCCAGTTTGTACTGACTGTCGACAGCTATTGTGGCAGCTTAGGGTGGAAACCTAAAATCCACTTACCACAAATAGTACTTTTTTTATAGTCAATGGAATTTGGGGGTGATCAAATTTTACAGGAGTTGAGTACCTGAGTACCTCTCACTTTACGTTATTCAGTCTGACAGAAATGTAGTTGGCATGCACCCAGAACATGTGGATGGATGGACACCACTGTAGCCAGACAGACATGCTCAATCAAACCCAGAGATATCTGATCTTCAGACATGCTCATTCAAACCCAGAGACATCTGATCTTCAGACATGCTCAATCAAACCCAGAGACATCTGATCTTCAGACATGCTCAATCAAACCCAGAGACATCTGATCTTCAGACATGCTCAATCAAACCCAGAGACATCTGATCTTCAGACATGCTCAATCAAACCCAGAGACATCTGATCTTCAGACATGCTCAATCAAACCCAGACACATCTGATCTTCAGACATGCTCAATCAAACCCAGACACATCTGATCTTCAGATATGCTCAATCAAACCCAGAGACATCAGATCTTCAGACATGCTCAATCAAACCCAGAGACATCTGATCTTCAGACATGCTCAATCAAACCCAGAGACATCTGATCTTCAGACATGCTCAATCAAACCCAGAGACATCTGATCTTCAGACATGCTCAATCAAACCCAGAGACATCTGATCTTCAGACATGCTCAATCAAACCCAGAGAGAGGATGTGAGGTGTTTCCTGAAGTCCACAATCATCTCCTTTGTTTTGTTGGCGTTAAGTGTGAGGTTATTTTCCTGACAACACACTCCGACAGCCCTCACCTCCTCGCTGTAGGCCGTCTCGTCGTTGTTGGTAATCAAGCCTACCACAGTAGTGTCGTCTGCAAACTTGATGATTGAGTTGGAGACGTGCGTGGCCACTCAGTCATGGGTGAACAGGGAGTACAGGAGAGGGCTGAGAGCGCACCCTTGTGGGGCCCCAGTGTTGAGGATCAGCAGGGTGGAGATGTTGTTTCCTACCCTCACCAGCTGGGGGCGGCCCGTCAGAAAGTCCAGGACCCAGTTGCACAGGGCTGGGTCGAGACCCAGGGTCTCAAGCTTAATAATGAGTTTGGAGGGTACTATGGGGTTAAATGCCGAGCTGTAATTGATGAACACATTCTCACATAGGTATTCCTGTCCAGATGGGTTAGGGCAGTGTGCAGTGTAGTTGTGGTTGTGTAGGCTGATTGCAAATGTGTCGTCTGTGGACCTATTGTGGCGGTTAGCAAATTGGAGTGGGTCTATGGTGTCAGGTAGGGTGGAGTTGATATGATCCTTGACTAGTCTCTCAAAGCACTTCATTATGACGGAAGTGAGTGCTACGGGGCGGTAGTCGTTTAACTCAGTTACCTTGGCTTTCTTGTTGTTTGTGTACATGGATTTTATAATGTTGTATATTTTTCCCCCAATTCCACTTTCCATCAGTTTGAATAGCAGACCCTCATGCCAAATTGAGTCGAAAGCTTTTTTGAAATCAACAAAGCATGAGAAGACTTTGCCTTTGTTTTGGATTGTTTGTTAATTAGGGTGTGCAGGGTGAATACGTGGTCTGTCGTATGGTCATTTGGTACAAAGCCAATTTGACGTTTGCTCAGGACATTGTTTTCACTGAGGAAATGTACGAGTCTGCTGTAATTGATTATCCAGAGGATTTTTCTCCATCTCTCTCTTTCATCTCCACTCACCGCCTGATTTCTCTGTCTCTCCTCTTACCTCCTCTTCTCCTCTGCTTTCTCTTTGATCTCATTTCCATCTCTCTTTCATTCTCTCTGTAAACCATCACAGCAACACAGCAGAGCCAACCAACAGCTGTTGATGAACCCACACACTCTACACCGCTAGAAGGCCAAAATTCACCCAACTTATTGTGGGAAGCTTGTGGAAGGCTACCCAAAATGTTTGACCCAAGTTAAACAATTTAAAGGCAATCTTCTGACCCACTGGGAATGTGATGAAAGAAATAAAAGCTGAAATAAATAATTATCTGTACTATTATTCTGACATTTCACATTCTTAAAATAAAGTGGTGATTCTAACTGACCTAAGACAGGGATTTTTACTCTGATTAAATGTCAGGAATTGTGAAAAACTGAGTTTAAATGTATTTGGCGAAGGTGAATGTAAACATCCGACTTCAACTGTATATTACATTTAATGAGGAAAACTAATTTGCTACTTTTTATACCACTTGAATGAAGACAATAAAAATGCATAAAATATCAACTCTGTCAGATTTTTAACCAATGTTCCCTCTGAACTGCGCATTTTTATTGGGGATTTTCAGAGTAATAATTTTCTATATTTGACAAATGTTCGTATTGAGCTTTTATTTTTGGAGGCAAAAATATCTAACTGCTGCGCAGCTCCCCTGGGACTGCTGAGCAGAAATATCAGCCCACAGAGAGAAGCATGAGATTGAACTTTTTTATTTATTTATTTATTTCACCTTTATTTAACCAGGTAGGCAAGTTGAGAACAAGTTCTCATTTACAATTGCGACCTGGCCAAGATAAAGCAAAGCAGTTCGACAGATACAACGACAGAGTTACACATGGAGTAAAACAAACATACGGTCAATAATACAGTATAAACAAGTCTATATACGATGTGAGCAAATGAGGTGAGAAGGGAGGTAAAGGCAAAAAAGGCCATGGTGGCAAAGTAAATACAATATAGCAAGTAAAACACTGGAATGGTAGTTTTGCAATGGAAGAATGTGCAAAGTAGAAATAAAAATAATAGGGTGCAAAGGAGCAAAATAAATTAATTAAATACAGTTGCGAAAGAGGTAGTTGTTTGGGCTAAATTATAGGTGGGCTATGTACAGGTGCAGTAATCTGTGAGCTGCTCTGACAGCTAGTGAGGGAGATAAGTGTTTCCAGTTTCAGAGATTTTTGTAGTTCGTTCCAGTCATTGGCAGCATAGAACTGGAAGGAGAGGCGTCCAAAGAAAGAATTGGTTTTGGGGGGTGACTAGAGAGATATACCTCATGGAATGTGTGCTACAGGTGGGAGATGCTATGGTGACCAGCAAGCTGAGATAAGGGGGGACCTTACCTAGCAGGGTCTTGTACATTTACATTACATTTAAGTCATTTAGCAGACGCTCTTATCCAGAGCGACTTACAAATTGGTGCATTCACCTTATGACATCCAGTGGGACAGTCACTTAACAATAGTGCATCTAAAACTTAGGGGGGGGTGGGGTGAGAGGGATTACTTAACCTATCCTAGGTATTCCTTGTAGATGACATGGAGCCAGTGGGTTTGGCGACGAGTATGAAGCGAGGGCCAGCCAACGAGAGCGTACAGGTCGCAATGGTGGGTAGTATATGGGGCTTTGGTGACAAAACGGATTGCACTGTGATAGACTGCATCCAATTTGTTGAGTAGGGTATTGGAGGCTATTTTGTAAATGACATCGCCAAAGTCGAGGATTGGTAGGATGGTCAGTTTTACAAGGGTATGTTTGGCAGCATGAGTGAAGGATGCTTTGTTGCGAAATAGGAAGCCAATTCTAGATGTCATGTTTTGTCTTATATTGTCTTGTCATTTTGCTTTCCCTTCTGTTCGTTTTCCCCCTGCTGGTCTTATTAGGTTCGTTCCCTTTTTTTCTCTCTCCCTCCCTCTCTCTCTTCTCTCTATCGTTCCGTTCCTGCTCCCAGCTGTTCCTATTCCCCTACTCAATCATCTAGTCTTTTCACACCTGTTCCGTATCTTGCCCTCTGATTAGAGTCCCTATTTCTCCCCTTGTTTTCCGTTTCTGTCCTGTCGGATCCTTGTATATTGTTCGCCGTGCTGTGTCTTTGTCTCGCCCTGTCGTGTCTTGTTTCCCTCAGATGCTGCGTGTGAGCAGGTGTCTGAGTCTGCTACGGTCGGTGCCTTCCCGAGGCAACCTACAGTTAATGGTCGAGTCTCCAGTCTGTCCTCGTCACTACGAGTGGAATTAGTTTTTTATGTTTTGTTTTCTGCTCTGGTTGTCCAGGAGTATTGCCTATTTCCTTTACTGGAATAAAGACTCTGTTTTCGCCAAGTCGCTTTTGGGTCCTCATTCACCTGCATAAAACTAGATTTAACTTTGGATTGGAGATGTTTGATATGGGTCAGGAAGGAGAGTTTACAGTCTAACCAGACACCTAAGTATTTGTAGTTGTCCACGTATTCTAAGTCAGAGCCGTCCAGAGTAGTGATGTTGGACAGGCGGGTAGGTGCAGGTCGCGATCGGTTGAAGAGCATGCATTTAGTTTTACTTGTATTTAAGATTGGAGGCCACGGGAGGAGAGTTGTATGGCATTGAAGCTTGCCTGGAGGGTTGTTAAACACAGTGTCCAAAGAAGGGCCAGAAGTATACAGAATGGTGTTGTCTGCGTAGAGGTAGATCAGAGACTCACCAGCAGCAAGAGCGACCTCATTGATGTATACAGAGAAGAGAGTCGGTCCAAGAATTGAACCCTGTGGCACCCCCATAGAGACTGCCAGAGGTCCGGACAGCAGACCCTCCGATTTGACACACTGAACTCTATCAGAGAAGTAGTTGGTGAACCAGGCGAGGCAATCATTTGAGAAACCAAGGCTGTCGAGTCTGCCGATGAGGATGTGGTGATTGACAGAGTCGAAAGCCTTGGTCAGATCAATGAATACGGCTGCAAAGTGAATAAACAAACTTAGGGAGGAGGCTTCTAATGTTAACATGCATGAAACCAAGGCTATTACGGTTACAGAAGTCGTCGAAAGAGAGTGCCTGGGGAATAGGAGTGGAGCTAGGCACTGCAGGGCCTGGATTCACCTCTACATCGCCAGAGGAACATAGGAGGAGTAGAATAAGGGTGCGGCTAAAAGCAATAAGAATTGGTCGTCTAGAACGTCTGGAACAGAGAGTAAAATGAGGTTTCTGGGAGCGATAAAATAGCATCAAGGTATAATAATAATAAGGTATAATGTACAGACAAAGGTATGGTAGGATGTGAATACAGTGGAGGTAAACCTAGGTATTGAGTGATGAAGAGAGAGATATTGTCTCTAGAAACATCATTGAAACCAGGAGATGTCATTGCATGTGTGGGTGGTGGTACTAATAGGTTGGATAAGGTATAGTGAGCAGGACTAGATGCTCTACAGAGAAATAAGCCAATAAACACTAACCAGAACAGCAATGGACAAGGCATATTGACATTAAGGAGAGGCATGCTTAGTCGAGTGATCAAAAGGGTCTGGTGAGTGGAGAGGTTGGTTGGGGGTCACGGCGATTTAGACAGCTAGCCAGGCCATCGGTAGCAAGCTAGCATAGGATAGAGGTCTGTTATTAGCCACCTCTTGCGTTCCGTCAGTAGATTAGTGGGGTTCCGTGTGGTAGAGGGGATTAATCCAAATCACACAACAACAACAAAAATAAAAACAATAGATATAGTTATAGAGGCCCAAGAAGAAAACATAATAATAATAAAAATAAATAAATAAATTGTACGATTGTCTATTCAGATAGCAGCCGAAAAGACAGCTAACGGTTAGCAGGCCGCAGATGGGCGTTCAGGTAACATCGCGACGGAGAAGCCAGCCGGATAACTCCTTCGGGTAGATAACGTCGGCAGTCCAGTTGTGAGGGCCCGGTGGGGCTCCGCGTAGGCAGTAAAACGGGTCCGGATAGGTGACTGCAGCCCAGGAGTGATTGACGGCATCCCCAGCCGCGCCCTCAGAGCATGCGCAGACCAGCTGGCCGGTGTGTTTATGGACATATTCAATTAATCCCTATACCAGTCTGCTGTTCCCACATGCTTCAAGAGGGCCACCATTGTTCCTGTTCCCAAGAAAGCTAAGGTAACTGAGCTAAACGACTACCGCCCCGTAGCACTCACTTCCGTCATCATGAAGTGCTTTGAGAGACTAGTCAAGGACCATATCACCTCCACCCTATCTGACACCCTAGACCCACTCCAATTTGCTTACCGCCCAAATAGGTCCACAGACGATGCAATCTCAACCACACTGCACACTGCCCTAACCCATCTGGACAAGAGGAATACCTATGTGAGAATGCTGTTCATCGACTACAGCTCGGCATTCAACACCATAGTACCCTCCAAGCTCGTCATCAAGCTCGAGACCCTGGGTCTCGACCCCGCCCTGTGCAACTGGGTACTGGACTTCCTGACGGGCCGCCCCCAGGTGGTGAGGGTAGGCAACAACATCTCCTCCCCGCTGATCCTCAACACGGGGGCCCCACAAGGGTACGTTCTGAGCCCTCTCCTGTACTCCCTGTTCACCCACGACTGCGTGGCCACGCACGCCTCCAACTCAATCATCAAGTTTGCGGACGACACAACAGTGGTAGGCTTGATTACCAACAACGACGAGACAGCCTACAGGGAGGAGGTGAGGGCCCTCTGAGTGTGGTGTCAGGAAAATAACCTCACACTCAACGTCAACAAAACTAAGGAGATGATTGTGGACTTCAGGAAACAGCAGAGGGAACACCCCCCTACCCACATCGATGGAACAGTAGTGGAGAGGGTAGCAAGTTTTAAGTTCCTCGGCATACACATCACAGACAAACTGAATTGGTCCACTCACACAGACAGCGTCGTGAAGAAGGCGCAGCAGCGCCTCTTCAACCTCAGGAGGCTGAATAAATTCGACTTGTCACCAAAAGCACTCACAAACTTCTACAGATGCACAATCGAGAGCATCCTGGCGGGCTGTATCACCGCCTGGTACGGCAACTGCTCCGCCCTCAACCGTAAGGCTCTCCAGAGGGTAGTGAGGTCTGCACAACGCATCACCGGGGGCAAACTACCTGCCCTCCAGGACACCTACACCACCCGATGTTACAGGAAGGCCATAAAGATCATCAAGGACATCAACCACCCGAGCCACTGCCTGTTCACCCCGCTATCATCCAGAAGGCGAGGTCAGTACAGGTGCATCAAAGCTGGGACCGAGAGACTGAAAAACAGCTTCTATCTCAAGGCCATCAGACTGTTAAACAGCCACCACTAACATTGAGTGGTTGCTGCCAACACACTGACATTGACACTGACCCAACTCCAGCCACTTTAATAATGGGAATTGATGGGAAATGATGTAAATATATCACTAGCCACTTTAAACAATGCTACCTTATATAATGTTACTTAACCTACATTATTCATCTCATATGCATACGTATATACTGTACTCTATATCATCGACTGCATCCTTATGTAATACATGTATCACTAGCCACTTTAACTATGCCACTTTGTTTACTTTGTCTACATACTCATCTCATATGTATATACTGTACTCGATACCATCTACTGTATGCTGCCCTGTACCATCACTCATTCATATATCCTTATGTACATATTCTTTATCCCCTTACACTGTGTATAAGACAGTAGTTTTGGAATTGTTAGTTAGATTACTTGTTGGTTATTACTGCATTGTCGGAACTAGAAGCACAAGCATTTCGCTACACTCGCATTAACATCTGCTAACCATGTGTATGTGACAAATAAAATTTGATTTGATTTGATGGAACTCAGGAGTGATTGACGGAGCTGGCTAGCTCCGGAATAATTGATGTTTGCTCCGGAATCGACGAAAGCTGATAGTCACACGGATAGCAGCTAGCTAGCTGTGAGATCCAGGTATGAATGTCCAGAGAGCGATTGAAATCCAGGGACATGGAGAGAAAAATTGGTCCGGTATGTTCCGTTCGGAGCCGCGCTGCGCTGCGCCATACAAAACTGGCGATAGATTTTCGAGCTAAAGGATAGCTGATGACCACAAACCGTGGTTAGCTGAATACTAACGATTTGCCAGTAAAGAAGCTAACTAGCTTCTGAACTAGCTTCTGATTAGCTTCTGGATTAGCTTCTGGCTAGCTCCTGGCTAGCTTCTGGCTAGTTTCTGGCTAGCTTCTTGGAGTTTCTGGCTAACATCTTGGAGGATTACAGATTTGAGGTAAATAATACTTTTTTATAAATATAAATTGGTTAGGCGGGTTGTAGGAGAGTGTTTTGAAGATGAGTTGATGGAAAATTAAAAAAAATGTATGTGAAAAAAAGTTGTAAATATATATATATATATACGGGACACGACAAGACGAGGACAAAAGACGTCTGAACTGCTATGCCATCTTGGAAAAAAGACATTCATGAGCAGTGGTCACCAATCGTTCAATCGTAATCCACTAGTCGATCACCAAACATTTCTGTAAAAACCCAACTATAAAGCCTTGTGTTCCTATGATTTGTATTCGTCTCGGGCTGTTGGTAGTAGGTGCATCCAATTGAGGCCAAATGTTGCCATTTTTAACCATTTAAATTGTCTGACGGTACAAACTCTGCCTTCCCGGCGTGCCCCGAGAGCAAGTCAAGTGCACTATATGTCTACCGCTGGCCAAGCAGGTGTCTCGGATTACCATGTCTGCAGTAACGTAGCAGGCATAAAAGGAAGCTACAGCAAAATAGATACTGTGAGATTTCAAAAACTTTTAAAACCATGACGAGAGAGAGAGAGAGAGAGACTGTCAACAAATACAGCAAGAAGATGCTGTTTTTATGAAGGAGTTCATGTTTCATTTCTTACTCAGCACCGTCAACACTTTTATAAGCCATAACGGGCACCTACTTCCTATTTTCCCTCAGCTCTACAACCAGCAGTGCAGCAGTAATGAATGAATAGAAAAGTGCATCGATAGGCTGTTGTTGTTATTATTATTGGTGATTTGGGTCTTTTTTAACATCGAGGAATATTTCACCTTTTCTGTTCTTAGGAGAAACAACATGAATCTGTGCATGAGGCAGAAGTAATGCGGCGCGACTCCAGTTTAGCCATCAGCTGGAAGACGGTGTCCCTCTTTGGTCCGTGTCAGTGGAGGAAAGGGAGAGCGGAGGAATGTTGGGAAACGGAGTCTGCTGCTCTTTCCCTCCTCTGAGACTGACCATCAGATGCAGGCACCACCAGCCCAGTAAAATAAACATAGAAAGCAAATGATTTAAATGTATGCTGGGCCTCACATGTAATACAACAATGAAGCTATTACCAGTGTGATCATATAGTCTACCTAAAATATTGATTTATTTTTTATTTTTTAATATGTCCAAACAACATTGCAAAGCTAATATGCGGTGATACTGTGTTGGACCTATAGCTTACTGCGCAAAACTCTTTGCTACAGAACTGGTTTTAATTGGTTAATGTTCGTTTTTAAGGCACTCGTCAGGCCCTCAGAAAGTGATCTTGACTCAGAAAAGGTTGGTGATCACTGTTCTAGAGTTTCCCCTTACTGTGCCACAGTGGATAAACAGGTTAACGTCAAGCCCTGCATGTTTTTTCTCATGGGAATGTAGGCTTTACGTTGAACACCACACATTGTCTGCTACTGTAGGCAGAATGATAGAAAAGCTATTTCCATATTAAAATGTTGTGGGATGCATTTTCTCCATTGTTTTTTACTGTAGGCCACTCTGGTACATTGTCATCAAATAGTCTACATGGCCACTGTTAAAACTGTAACTTAAATTAGGTTCACAGTAAAAGCACGATGGAAGTTGCACAGAATTTTCACAACGATCAAATTTGCACTCAGCAGACCTGAAATTTTCTCAGTGCTCGAAAAAATCAGGGAGCATTGAGTTCATCATAGTGCTGAAAGGTCTGATAGAATAGTTATGTTTTTATTGGGGATTTTCAGAGTAATAATTTTCTATATTTTACAAATGTTTGTATTGAGCTTTTATTTTTGGAGGCAAAAATGTCTGTTTTGAGTATTTGTTGTCAACTCCGTCAATGGCTTGTCAACTCCGTCACAGACGGCCCTAAAGATCAATTTATTTATTTTTAAATTCTGAACTAACATTTTTCATGTTCTGCAACATATGCTTTATCAATTGAAGTATTTGCTGTTGGGAGAATGTTTGCTTTATAAATGTTGTTTTATGTACTAAATGTAGAAAAACATGTCAACATGTTAATGAAATGAACCCTGGAGCGTTACATAGCACTAAAAATACTTTTGCTAAACTAGTTTGGAGATTTGTATTACATATTTGATTAATATAATGTTAGAATGAAACAATCAAGGCCTTTAAACACTTGTTGGACTGTAAACATAAAAAAGGAAATGCCTTTGAAGTTGTGACTGAGTTGACACTCACTATAGGAAGTACCCAAGTAAGGGATCAAGGCTCTAGAGGAGCTTATAGGGGGAGGATTTATTCCTCCTGAAATAATAGTATTGCTACAACCCTGGGGTTTAATCATCTCAGGGTCCCATTAAAGAGAGGAGCTATTTATTAAATATTAGGGGTTATTTGGTTGGGGAATTCAATTTAAG
>NC_060175.1:11668554-11708874 GCF_021184085.1 Oncorhynchus gorbuscha | reverse complement strand
ACGGAGGATCACCAACCGCCTGTGCCTCTATTGCGGAGTTGCTGGACATTTTGTTAATTCATGTCCAGTAAGAGGCCAGAGCCCATCAGTAAGCGGAGGGCTACTGGTGAGCGCTACTACTCAGGTCTCTTCATCTAGATCTTGTACTACTATGTCGGTCCATCTACGCTGGACCGGTTCGGGTGCTACATGCAGTGCCTTGATTGACTCTGGGGCTGAGGGTTGTTTCATGGACGAAGCATGGGTTCGGAAACATAACATTCCTTTCAGACCGTTAGACAAGCCCTACGCCCATGTTTGCCTTAGATGGTAGTCATCTTCCCAGTATCAGATTTGAGACACTACCTTTAACTCTCACAGTATCTGGTAACCACAGTGAGACTATTTCTTTTTTGATTTTCCGTTCACCGTTTACACCTGTTGTTTTGGGTCATCCCTGGCTAGTATGTCATAATCCTTCTATTAATTGGTCTAGTAATTCTATCCTATCCTGGAACGTTTCTTGTCATGTGAAGTGTTTAATGTCTGCCATCCCTCCCGTTTCTTCTGTCCCTACTTCTCAGGAGGAACCTGGCGATTTGACAGGAGTGCCGGAGGAATATCATGATCTGCGCACGGTCTTCAGTCGGTCCCGAGCCAACTCCCTTCCTCCTCACCGGTCGTATGATTGTAGTATTGATCTCCTTCCGGGGACCACTCCTCCTCGAGGTAGACTATACTCTCTGTCGGCTCCCGAACGTAAGGCTCTCGAGGATTATTTGTCTGTGTCTCTTGACGCCGGTACCATAGTGCC
The DNA here is from genome assembly GCF_021184085.1 of Oncorhynchus gorbuscha. NCBI lineage: Eukaryota > Metazoa > Chordata > Actinopteri > Salmoniformes > Salmonidae > Oncorhynchus > Oncorhynchus gorbuscha. Next base: position 11,708,081 of record NC_060175.1, on the reverse strand, counting down.
TTCTTCTTCTCCGGCCGGGGCGGGGTTCTTTTTGTTAAGAAGAAGGACGGTACTCTGCGCCCCTGCGTGGATTATCGAGGCTGAATGACATAACGGTTAAGAATCGTTATCCGCTTCCCCTTATGTCATCAGCCTTCGAGATTCTGCAGGGAGCCAGGTGCTTTACTAAGTTGGACCTTCGTAACGCTTACCATCTCGTGCGCATCAGAGAGGGGACGAGTGGAAAACGGCGTTTAACACTCCGTTAGGGCATTTTGAGTACCGGGTTCTGCCGTTCGGTCTCGCCAATGCGCCAGCTGTTTTTCAGGCATTAGTTAATGATGTTCTGAGAGACATGCTGAACATCTTTGTTTTTGTCTATCTTGACGATATCCTGATTTTTCTCCGTCACTCGAGATTCATGTTCAGCACGTTCGACGTGTTCTACAGCGCCTTTTAGAGAATTGTCTCTACGTAAAGGCTGAGAAGTGCTCTTTTCATGTCTCCTCCGTTACTTTTCTCGGTTCCGTTATTTCCGCTGAAGGCATTCAGATGGATTCCGCTAAGGTCCAAGCTGTCAGTGATTGGCCCGTTCCAAGGTCACGTGTCGAGTTGCAGCGCTTTTTAGGTTTCGCTAATTTCTATCGGCGTTTCATTCGTAATTTCGGTCAAGTTGCTGCCCCTCTCACAGCTCTTACTTCTGTCAAGACGTGTTTTAAGTGGTCGGTTCCGCCCAGGGAGCTTTTGATCTTCTAAAAGAACGTTTTACGTCCGCTCCTATCCTCGTTACTCCTGACGTCACTAGACAATTCATTGTCGAGGTTGGCGCTTCAGAGGTAGGCGTGGGAGCCATTCTATCCCAGCGCTTCCAGTCTGACGATAAGGTTCATCCTTGCGCTTATTTTTCTCATCGCCTGTCGCCATCTGAGCGCAACTATGATGTGGGTAACCGTGAACTGCTCGCCATCCGCTTAGCCCTAGGCGAATGGCGACAGTGGTTGGAGGGCGACCGTTCCTTTTGTCGTTTGGACAGACCATAAGAACCTTGAGTACATCCGTTCTGCCAAACGACTTAATGCCCGTCAAGCTCGTTGGGCGTTGTTTTTCGCTCGTTTCGAGTTTGTGATTTCTTACCGTCCGGGTAGCAAGAACACCAAGCCTGATGCCTTATCCCGTCTGTTTAGTTCTTCTGTGGCTTCTACTGATCCCGAGGGATTCTTCCTTATGGGCGTGTTGTCGGGTTAACAGTCTGGGGAATTGAAAGACAGGTTAAGCAAGCACTCACGCACACTGCGTCGCCGCGCGCTTGTCCTAGTAACCTCCTTTTCGTTCCTGTTTCCACTCGTCTGGCTGTTCTTCAGTGGGCTCACTCTGCCAAGTTAGCTGGTCATCCCGGTGTTCGAGGCACTCTTGCGTCTATTCGCCAGCGCTTTTGGTGGCCGACTCAGGAGCGTGACACGCGCCGTTTCGTGGCTGCTTGTTCGGACTGCGCGCAGACTAAGTCGGGTAACTCTCCTCCTGCCGGTCGTCTCAGACCGCTCCCCATTCCTTCTCGACCATGGTCTCACATCGCCTTAGACTTCATTACCGGTCTGCCTTTGTCTGCGGGGAAGACTGTGATTCTTACGGTTGTCGATAGGTTCTCTAAGGCGGCACATTTCATTCCCCTCGCTAAACTTCCTTCCGCTAAGGAGACGGCACAAATCATTATTGAGAATGTATTCAGAATTCATGGCCTCCCGTTAGACGCCGTTTCAGACAGAGGCCCGCAATTCACGTCACAGTTTTGGAGGGAGTTCTGTCGTTTGATTGGTGCGTCCGTCAGTCTCTCTTCCGGGTTTCATCCCCAGTCTAACGGTCAAGCAGAGAGGGCCAATCAGACGATTGGTCGCATACTACGCAGCCTTTCTTTCAGAAACCCTGCGTCTTGGGCAGAACAGCTCCCCTGGGCAGAATACGCTCACAATTCGCTTCCTTCGTCTGCTACCGGGTTATCTCCGTTTCAGAGTAGTCTGGGTTACCAGCCTCCTCTGTTCTCATCCCAGCTTGCCGAGTCCAGCGTTCCCTCCGCTCAAGCGTTTGTCCAACGTTGTGAGCGCACCTGGAAGGAGGGTGAGGTCTGCACTTTGCCGTTACAGGGCACAGACGGTGAGAGCCGCCAATAAACGCAGGATTAAGAGTCCAAGGTATTGTTGCGGCCAGAGAGTGTGGCTTTCCACTCGCAACCTTCCTCTTACGACAGCTTCTCGTAAGTTGACTCCGCGGTTCATTGGTCCGTTCCGTGTCTCCCAGGTCGTCAATCCTGTCGCTGTGCGACTGCTTCTTCCGCGACATCTTCGTCGCGTCCATCCTGTCTTCCATGTCTCCTGTGTTAAGCCCTTTCTTCGCACCCCCGTTCGTCTTCCCTCCCCCCTCCCGTCCTTGTCGAGCGCACCTATTTACAAGGTACATAAGATCATGGACATGCGTTCTCGGGGACGGGGTCACCAATACTTAGTGGATTGGGAGGGTTACGGTCCTGAGGAGAGGAGTTGGGTTCCGTCTCGGGACGTGCTGGACCGTTCACTCATCGATGATTTCCTCCGTTGCCGCCAGGATTCCTCCTCGAGTGCGCCAGGAGGCGCTCGGTGAGTGGGGGTACTGTCATGTTTGTCATTTATTATCATGTCTTGTCCCTGTGCTCCCCATTCTATTCGTTTCCCTCTGCTGGTCTTATTAGGTTCTTTCCCTCTTTCTATCCCTCTCTCTCCCCCTCCCTCTCTCACTCTCTCGCTCTCTCTTCTCTCTATCGTTCCGTTCCTGCTCCCAGCTGTTCCTATTCCCCTAATCATCATTTAGTCTTCCCACACCTGTCCCTTGTGGCAACAGGTCACAAATCTTGCTGCTGTGATGGCACACTGTGGTATTTCACCCAATAGATATGGGAGTTTATCAAAATTGGGTTTGTTTGTTTTCTAACTCTTTTTGGGTCTGTGTAATCTGAGGGAAATATGTGTCTCTAATATGATCATACATTTGGCAGGAGGTTTTTAAGTGCAGTTCAGTTTCCACCTCATTTTGTGGGCAGTGAGCACATAGCCTGTCTTCTCCTGAGAGCCAGGTCTGCCTACAGCGTCCTTTCTCAATAGCAAGGCTATGCTCACTGAATCTGTACATAGTCAAAGATTTCCTTAAATTTGGGGTTCGTCACAGTGATCAGGTATTCTGCCACTGTGTACTCTCTGTTTAGGGCCAAATAGCATTCTATTTTGCTCTGTTTTTTGTTAATTCTTTCAAATGTGTCAAGTATTTTTTTTATTTTTTTTGTTGTGTCTAATTGTGTTGCTGTCCTGGGTCTCTGTGGGGACTGTTTGTGTTTGTGAATAGAGCCCCAGGATCAGCTTGCTTAGGGTGCTGTTCTCCAGGTTAGGTGATGTAGGTGATGGCTTTGTTATGGAAGGTTCAGGGAATTTCTTCCTTTTAGGTGGTTGTAGAATGTTATGGCTCTTTTCTGGATTTTGATAATTAGCTGGTATTGTCCTAATTGTGCTCTGCAAGCATAATTTTGTGTTTTACTTTGTACGCAGAGGATATTTTTGGCAGAATTCTGCATGCACTCTCAATTTGGAGTTTGTCACATTTTGTGAATTATTGGTTGGTGAGCGGACCCCAGACCTCACAACCATCAAGGGCAATGGGTTCTACAACTGATTCAAGTATTTTAGCAAGATCCTAATTGGTATGTCAAATTTTATGTTCCTTTTGATGGCATAGAAGGCCCTTCTTGCCTTGTCTCTCAGATCATTCACAGCTTTGTGGAAGTCATCTCTGGCGCTGATGTTTAGGCCGAGGTGTGTATCGTTTTTTGTGTGCTCAACGGTGTCTAGATGGAACTTGTATTCGTGGTCCTGGCAACGGGACCTTTCTTGGAACCATTCTTTTTTTGTCTTACTGAGATTTACTGTCAGGGCCCAGGTCTGACAGAATCTGTGCAGAAGATCTAGGTGTTGCTGTAGAACCACCTTGGTTGGGGACAGAAATACCAGATCATTAGTGAACAGGAGACATTTAATTTCAGATTCTAGTAGGATTCTAGGACTCTTCTAGTGCCCTCGCCATTTCGTTGATGTATATGTTGAAGAGGGTGGGGCTTAAGCTACGTCCCTGTCTCACCCCACAACTCTGTGGAAAGAAATGTGTGTGTTCTTTTGCCAAATTTAACCGCACACTTGTTGTTTGTGTACATGGATTTTATAATGTCGTATGTTTTTCCCCCCAAAAAATATTTTTTTCAAATCAACAAAGCCTAGAATGCCCACCCAAACTAAAACAGAGACATAAAAAAGAAACTAAGGTCAGGACGTGACACCAAGGTTGTTGTTGACACATATCCCCGGTAGTTATTGGGGTTAAAATTGTCTCCACTTTTGTGGAGTTGGGTGATCAGTGGTTCCAAATATTGGGGAATATATCAGAGCTGAGTATGATGTTAAAGAGTTTAAGTATAGCCAATTGGAATTTGTGGTCTGTATATTTGATCATGTCATTAAGGATACCATCAACCCCACAGGCCTTTTTTGGTTGTAGTGTTTGTATTTTGTCCTGTAGTTCATTCAATGTAATTGGAGAATCCAGTGGGTTGTGCTAGTCTTTAATAAATTATTATAAGAGTTGTGTTTGATCATGTATATGTCTTACTGTTTGGTCTTTGTTATAGAGCCAAACGGATTGTAGAATTGGTTTATCCATACATCTCCATTTTGGATAGATAACTCCTCGTGGTGTTGTTTGTTTATACTTTTCCAATTTTCCCAGAAATGGTTATATTCTATGGATTCTTCAATTCCATTGAGCTGATTTCTGACGTGGTGTTCCTTCTTTTTCTGTAGTGTATTTCTGTATTGTTTTAGTGATTCACAACAGTGAAGGAGTAGGCTCGGGTTTTCTGGGTCTCTGTGTTTTTTTTATTTTTTTAAGTGACATTTTTTTTTTTTTTTTTTTCCGGGACTTAAAAACGGTGACCCCAGACATGCCGAATTTGCGCCATTCTGGAAAGGACCCCGAAAATATTTTTTAACCATTTTCACAAAAAAGTTATTATTATTATTTTTTTTATTTTTTTTCGGGACTTAAAAACGGTGACCCCACATGCCGAATTTGCGCCATTCTGGAAAGGACCCCGAAAATATTTTTTAACCATTTTCACAAAAAAGTGAATTTTATTTATTTATTTATTTTTCGGGACTTAAAAACGGTGACCCCGGACATGCCGAATTTGCGCCATTCTGGAAAGGACCCCGAAAATATTTTTTAACCAATTTCTTTCTTAGGTTTTTGCGTTCTTCATCAAATCATTTGTCATTGTTGTTTATTTTCTTAGGTCGTCTGCTTGAAATGTTTAAGTTTGATTGATTTTTAGATTTGATAGGGGAGCTGAGATGTCAAATATACTGTTTGGTTTTTCTACTGCCAAGTCTACACCGTCACTATTACAGTGAAACTTTTTGTCCAGGAAATTATCTAGAAGGGATTGAATTTGTTGTTGCCTAATTGTTTTTTGTTAGAAGGAAAACTATCTACATAATTTCTTAATATTATTCAGTTCCTTTGGCTTTGATGGCTCATGATTGATTATTGCTCTGTTTAAGTAGAGTGTGATTTTGCTGGGATCTGATAGGGGTGTCAGTGGGCTGACTGTGAACGCTCTCTGAGAGACTCTGGATTGAGGTCAGTGATAAAGTAGTCTACAGTACTACTGCCAAGAGATGAGCTATATGTGTACCTACCATAGCAGTCCCCTGGAAGCCTACCATTGACTATATACATACCCTGTGTTCGACAGAGCTATATGTGTACCTACCATAGCAGTCCCCTGGAAGCCTACCATTGACTATATACATACCCTGTGTTCGACAGAGCTATATGTGTACCTACCATAGCAGTCCCCTGGAAGCCTACCATTGACTATATACATACCCTGTGTTCGACAGAGCTATATGTGTACCTACCATAGGAGTCCCCTGGAAGCCTACCATTGACTATATACATACCCTGTGTTCGACAGAGCTATATGTGTACCTACCATTGGAGTCCCCTGGAAGCCTACCATTGACTATATACATACCCTGTGTTCGACAGAGCTGCAGGAGTTATGACCTGTTTTTGTTGGTTATGTTGTCATAGTTGTGTCTAGGGGGGCATATGGGAAGGGAATGCTGTCACCTCCAGGGAGGATATAGTTAGCACACATGAGGACATTTTTTTCTGTTGAGATCATTTCAAGCCAGATGTAAAATGTTGCTCTTTTGGTACATTTAATAAAGTGGGTTAGGTCTGCTCTATACCAAATTAGCATACCCCTTGAGTCTCTTCTGGTAGTTTGGTGGATGGGACTACCAGCTCTCTGTAGCCTAGAGGGCAACTAGTGGGTCCTTCTCCGCTATACCACCCACCTGGTAGTGTGGTGGATGGGACTACCAGCTCTCTGTAGCCTAGAGGGCAACCAGTGGGTCCTTCTCCGCTATACCACCCACCTGGTAGTGTGGTGGATGGGACTACCAGCTCTCTGTAGCCTAGAGGGCAACTAGTGGGTCCTTCTCCGCTATACCACCCACCTGGTAGTGTGGTGGATGGGACTACCAGCTCTCTGTAACCTAGAGGGCAACCAGTGGGTCCTTCTCCGCTATACCACCCACCTGGTAGTGTGGTGGATGGGACTACCAGCTCTCTGTAGCCTAGAGGGCAACTAGTGGGTCCTTCTCCGCTATACCACCCACCTGGTAGTGTGGTGGATGGGACTACCAGCTCTCTGTAACCTAGAGGGCAACCAGTGGGTCCTTCTCCTCTATACCACCCACCTGGTAGTGTGGTGGATGGGACTACCAGCTCTCTGTAGCCTAGAGGGCAACTAGTGGGTCCTTCTCCGCTATACCACCCACCTGGTAGTGTGGTGGATGGGACTACCAGCTCTCTGTAACCTAGAGGGCAACCAGTGGGTCCTTCTCCTCTATACCACCCACCTGGTAGTGTGGTGGATGGGACTACCAGCTCTCTGTAGCCTAGAGGGCAACTAGTGGGTCCTTCTCCGCTATACCACCCACCTGGTAGTGTGGTGGATGGGACTACCAGCTCTCTGTAGCCTAGAGGGCAACCAGTGGGTCCTTCTCCGCTATACCACCCACCTGGTAGTGTGGTGGATGGGACTACCAGCTCTCTGTAGCCTAGAGGGCAACTAGTGGGTCCTTCTCCGCTATACCACCCACCTGGTAGTGTGGTGGATGGGACTACCAGCTCTCTGTAACCTAGAGGGCAACCAGTGGGTCCTTCTCCTCTATACCACCCACCTGGTAGTGTGGTGGATGGGACTACCAGCTCTCTGTAGCCTAGAGGGCAACTAGTGGGTCCTTCTCCGCTATACCATGTTTCTTATAGGATGACAATGTCTCTATTTCCAATTTATTTGATGAGGTCTGGGTTCCTGCTCTTCAGGCCAAAGGCAGATGACCTCAGACCTTGTATATTCCAGGATGAGATTGTAAAAGGTTTGTGTTCTATAGTGTCAAGTGTTGTTTTTGTGTGGTTTAGGCCTGGACCATCACAGTAGGTGTGAGCAGAGCATGTTGAGCATCTGATACATACCTCTTAGGTCGCAGGATGGGGCTTGGGCAGTTGTGATACTGGGGGGTTGGGCCTTTTGCTCTGCTCATGGCCTGGGCATATGTCCTGCTGTCATGTTGAGTTTTCTCCCTCTCGAGATCTCTCTCTCTCTCTCTGCTTCCATCCGTTCTGTCACAGTGATGCTATCAGTCTGAAGTGGTCTGATTACCAAGGGCATATGCTGGATCAGCTTTTTCAGTTTTAAGGAATATGAAATACCCACTGTCACACACCAACACACACACACACGTCCCAGCACTCCGTGAACATGCAGCCCATACCTTAATTGTGCTCTCTCACTACATAGTTTGACTTTTCCTTTTGAATCATATGGCCTCCTTCTCCTCTTTCTTCTCTTTCTTCTCCCCCTCCTCCTATACATTTTCATTCTCCTCTTTCTCCCCCTTCTCCTCCTTCTCCTCCTCCACCTTCTCCTGCTTCTCCTCCTCCTTCTTCTCCTCCTCCCTAACTTCTCCTCCTCCTTCTCCTCCTCCCTACCTTCTCCTCCTCCTTCTTCTCCTCCTCCCTAACTTCTCCTCCTCCTTCTTCTCCTCCTCCCTACCTTCTCCTCCTTCTCCTCCATCTTCTCCTTATTCTTGTCTTCCTCCTCTTTCTGCTCCTTCTCCCCCTCCTCCACCTCCTCCCCCTCCTCCTTCTCCTCCCTCACCTCCGTCTTCTCCTTGTCCTCCTCATCTTTCTTCTCCTTCTCCCCCTCCTCATACACCTTTTCCTTCTCCTCCTCCACCTCCTTCTTCTCCTTGTCCTCCTCTTTCTGCTCCTTCTCCCCCTCCTCTTTCTTTTCCATCTCCTCCTCCTTCATCTCCTCCTTCTCCTCCACCTGCACCTTCACCTTCTTCTTCTCTTCCTCACCTCCTTCTCCTTCACCTCCTTCTCTTGAGCCTGGGGATGTCATTGTTAAAACTGGGATTCGAATCAAATCAAAGTTTATTTGTCACGTCGCGCCGAATACAACAGGTGTAGTAGAATTTACAGTGAAATTCTTACTTACAGGCTCTAACCAATGGTGCTGGGGAAAAAAGGTGTGTGTGTGTGTGTGTGTGTGTGTGTGTGTGTGTGTGTGTGTGTGTGTGTGTGTGTGTGTGTGTGTGTGTGTGTGTGTGTGTGTGTGTGTGTGTGTGTGTGTGTGTGTGTGTGTGTGTGTGTGTGTGTGTGTGTGTGTGTGTGTGTGTGTGTGTGTGTGTGAGTAAGGAAATAAAACAACAGTAAAAAGACATTTGAAAAAAGAGTAGCAAGGCTATATAGAGTCACCTGTTAGTCAGGCTTATTGAGGTAGTATGTACATGTGGGATGGTTAAAGTGACTAAGCATATATGATGAACAGAGAGTAGCGACACAATGAAGATAGCGCGGAACACAATGCAGATAGCCCGGTTAGCCAATGTGCGGGAGCACTGGTTGGTCGGGCCCATTTAGTTAGTATGGGGGTGGCACACAATTGTATGGGGGTGGCGAGCAATTGCCGTACCAGGCAGTGATGCAACTGGTCAGGATGCTCTCGATGTTGCAGCTGTAGAACCTTTTGAGGATCTCATGACCCATGCCAAATCTTTTTAGTTCCCTGAGGGGGAATAGGGTTTGTCGTGCCCTCTTCACGACTGTCTTGGTGTGTTTGTACCAATCAAGTTTGTTGTTGATGTGGACACCAAGGAAATTTGAAGCTCTCAACCTGCTCCACTACTGCCCCGTCAATGAGAATGGGGACGTGCTCGGGCTCCTTTTCCTGTAGTCCACAATCATCTCCTTAGTCTTGGTTACGTTGAGGGATAGGTTGTTATTCTGGCACCACCCGGCCAGGTCTCTGACCTCCTCCCTATAGGCTGTCTCGTCGTTGTCGGTGATCAGGCTTACTACTGTTGTGTCGTCAGCAAACTTAATGATGGTGTTGGAGTCGTCCCTGGCCATGCAGTAGTGGGTGAACAGAGAGTACAGGAGGGGACTGAGCACACACCCCTGGGGAGCTCCAGTGTTGAGGATCAGCGTGGCAGATGTGTTGCTACCTACCCTCACCACCTGGGGGCGGCCTGTCAACCAGAAAAATGACGTCAAACACCACATCATAGGAAGAAGTTTCTGAACGCCAAATCATTTACTATTATTATTATTAATAGTATTGTTATTATCATCTTTTTCATTATTCTTAGTATTCTTATTATTATCATTACTATCATTATTATAATCATTATTATTACTACCATTATTATTATCATTACTATCATTATTATAATCATTATTATTACTACCATTATTATTATAATTATTATTACTACCATTATTATCATTACTATCATTATTATAATCATTATAATTACTACCATTATTATTATCATTATTATTACTACCATTATTATTATCATTACTATCATTATTATAATCATTATTATTATAATTATTATTACTACCATTATTATTATCATTACTATCATTATTATAATCATTATTATTACTACCATTATTATAATCATTATTATTACTACCATTATTATTATCATGATTATTACTACCATTATTATTATCATTACTATCATTATTATAATCATTGTTATTATCATTAATATTACTAGCATTATTATTAGCGGTATTATTACTAGCATTATTATTAGCAGTATTATTAATACCAGTATTATTAGCATTATTATTACTACCATTATTGTTATCATTATTATTACAAGCATTATTATTATCATTATTATTACTACCGGTATTATTATCCTTATTATTACTAGCATTATTATTAGCATTATTAATACTAGCATTATTATTATCATTATTATTACTACCATTATTATTATCATTATTATTATTATCATTATTATTACTACCATTATTATTATCATTATTATTACTAGCATTATTATTAGCATTATTAATACTAGCATTATTATTATCATTATTATTACTACCATTATTATTATCATTATTATTATTATCATTATTATTACTACCATTATTATTATCATTATTATTACTAGCATTATTAATACTAGCATTATTATTATCATTATTATTACTACCATTATTATTATTATATTTTATATTATTATCATCATTATTATTAGCATTATTAATACTAGCATTATTATTATCATTATTATTATTACTGCTATTTTCCCCATGCATCATATATGATCTTATTCAGGGTAAAGAATGAGATAATGGGCTGTTTAACTGGTAGAGAGGACGGATGGTCCTAGCAGGCCTGATGTTGTGAATTATGAATAGCGTTAAAACCGTTCCTCCTGAGGATGAGTTTATGCATCATGCATAACTCATCCTATCAGTTACACTGTAACGTCTGTGCTGCTCAGCGATTCAGTAGGTTTATTTATCACAATACACTGTAGACAGTAAACTATTCATCGCAACACAATACACTGTAGACAGTACAACACAGTAAACTATACATCACAATACACTGTAGACAGTACAACACAGTAAACTATACATCACAATACACTGTAGACAGTACAACACAGTAAACTATACATCACATCACAATACACTGTAGACAGTACAACACAGTAAACTATACAACACATCACAATACACTGTAGACAGTACAACACAGTAAACTATACATCACATCACAATACACTGTAGACAGTACAACACAGTAAACTATACATCACATCACAATACACTGTAGACAGTACAACACAGTAAACTATACATCACATCACAATACACTGTAGACAGTACAACACAGTAAACTATACATCACATCACAATACACTGTAGACAGTACAACACAGTAAACTATACATCACATCACAATACACTGTAAGACAGTACAACACAGTAAACTATACATCACATCACAATACACTGTAGACAGTACAACACAATAAACTATACATCACAATACACTGTAGACAGTACAACACAGTAAACTATACATCACATCACAATACACTGTAGACAGTACAACACAGTAAACTATACATCACATCACAATACACTGTAGACAGTACAACACAGTAAACTATACATCACATCACAATACACTGTAGACAGTACAACACAGTAAACTATACAACACATCACAATACACTGTAGACAGTACAATACGACACACAATGCATCACAATATAGCACAATACACTGTAGACAGTACAATACGATACACAATGCATCACAATACACTGTAGACAGTACAATACGATACACAATGCATCACAATACACTGTAGCCAGTACAATACGACACACAATGCATCACAATATAGCACAATACACTGTAGACAGTACAATACGACACACAATGCATCACAGTATAGCACAATACACTGTAGACAGTACAATACGACACACAATGCATCACAGTATAGCACAATACACTGTAGACAGTACAATACGACACACAATGCATCACAGTATAGCACAATACACTGTAGACAGTACAATACGACACACAATGCATCACAGTATAGCACAATACACTGTAGACAGTACAATACGATACACAATGCATCACAATATAGCACAATACACTGTAGACAGTACAATACGACACACAATGCATCACAGTATAGCACAATACACTGTAGACAGTACAATACGATACACAATGCATCACAATACACTGTAGACAGTACAATACGACACACAATGCATCACAGTATAGCACAATACACTGTAGACAGTACAATACGACACACAATGCATCACAGTATAGCACAATACACTGTGTCCCCATGCTGGGAAAGAAGAGAGGAAGTTACACACCAGAAACACAATAAAATGAGCTATCAGTGTTTCAGATTATGTAGCTGAGATTCAGAGCATAACATTTATTTGAGTAAATGTGTTGTTCTCTGTTGGAGAAGTCAATGGTGGGTTAAACACACTAGTAACGTGCTGATCTCTGTTGGAGAAGTCAATGGTGGGTTAAACACACTAGTAACGTGCTGATCTCTGTTGGAGAAGTCAATGGTGGGTTAAACACACTAGTAACGTGCTGATCTCTGTTGGAGAAGTCAATGGTGGGTTAAACACACTAGTAACGTGATGTTCTCTGTTGGAGAAGTCAATGGTGGGTTAAACACACGAGTAACGTGCTGATCTCTGTTGGAGAAGTCAATGGTGGGTTAAACACACTAGTAACGTGCTGATCTCTGTTGGAGAAGTCAATGGTGGGTTAAACACACGAGTAACGTGCTGATCTCTGTTGGAGAAGTCAATGGTGGGTTAAACACACTAGTAACGTGCTGATCTCTCGTTGATGCAATACATTTCGCAGACTCAGTTATGACACTGTACATATCAGCCTCTATCTGAAGTCTTCGTGTCATAGTTATACTCTTATATACACCTCACCAGCAGGTAGTCAGTGGTAATGTGTTCATGTGTTTGGTTCACCTGAAGCTAAAGTCTTTGATGTTGCAACAGCCAGGTTTCTCACTATTTCATTCTCTGAAGTACAGTTAGTGTTTAGTGGTAATACCTGTGTGTGTGAACATATACCTGTGTGTGTGTGTGTGTGTGTGTGTGTGTGTGTGTGTGTGTGTGTGTGTGTGTGTGTGTGTGTGTGTGTGTGTGTGTGTGTGTGTGTGTGTGTGTGTGTGTGTGTGTGTGTGTGTGTGTGTGTGTGTGTGTGTGTGTGTGTGTGTGTGTGTGTGTGTGTGTGTGTGTGTGAGTGAACATATACCTGTGTGTGTGTGTGAACATATACCTGTGTGTGTGTGTGAACATATACCTGTGTGTGTGTGTGAACATATACCTGTGTGTGTGTGTGAACATATACCTGTGTGTGTGTGTGTGTGTGAACATATACCTGTGTGTGTGTGTGAACATATACCTGTGTGTGTGTGTGTGTGTGAGTGAACATATACCTGTGTGTGTGTGTGAACATATACCTGTGTGTGTGTGTGAACATATACCTGTGTGTGTGTGTGTGTGTGTGTGTGTGTGTGAACATATACCTGTGTGTGTGAGTGAACATATACCTGTGTGTGTGTGTGTGTGTGTGTGTGTGTGTGTGTGTGTGTGTGTGAACATATGTGTGTGTGTGTGTGTGTGTGTGTGTGTGTGTGTGTGTGTGTGTGGGTGTGTGTGTGAACATATACCTGTGTGTGTGTGTGTGTGTGTGTGTGTGTGTGTGTGTGTGTGTGTGTGTGTGTGTGTGTGTGTGTGTGTGTGTGTGTGTGTGTGTGTGTGTGTGTGTGAACATATACCTGTGTGTGTGTGAACATATACCTGTGTGTGTGTGTGTGAACATATACCTGGGTGTGTGTGTGAACATATACCTGTGTATATGAGCATATACGTGTGTGTGTGTGTGTGTGTGTGTGTGTGTGTGTGACAGAGAAAGGTGGTTCTGTGTAGCATTGATAAAAGCACCCCTCCTCTGATTTGAGGGGAGGGGGATGAGGAGAGAGACAGAGAGAGAAAGGCAGTGGAGGTAAATGGAGATTGGGGCAGGTTGCAGGCTACAGGAATACAGGAACTGGAGCTGTTCTTATTTTCTCTTCCAATGGGCTAATGAGGTAGTTTATAGCCACAGGGGTTTTTCTAATAAAAACAACAACTGCAAGAATAGAGGTGGTGGAAGAGAAAAATAACATGTAATCATACGTACACATTGTGCTGTGCTGGCAGGTACAGAAAGGACGACTTGAGCTCAATCAGACAGGCTGGCTTTGTCCCAGAGGAGAGATGGAGTGGGAGGGGAGAGAGGGAGGGGAGAGAGATGAGGCAGGTGAGAGAAAGGGTGGACGGGGGGTGAGAGTGAGAGGGGAGGGGAGGGTGGGGGAGAGAGAAAAAACATTTACTAAGCAAATGTCGAATTTGCTTTTAAACAAATGACCGTACGACAAACACACGTTAGTATGTCTCTGATCTAGGCCAAGCCTTCTTGCGGTGTAGAGTGTGTGGGTTCATCAACAGCTGTTGGTTGGCTCTGCTGTGTTGCTGTGATGGTTTACAGAGAGAATGAAAGAGAGATGGAAATGAGATCAAAGAGAAAGAAGAGGAGGTAAGAGGAGAGACAGAGAAATCAGGAGGTGAGTGGAGATGAAAGAGAGAGAGAGAGAGAGAGAGATGGAGAAAATCCTCTCGTACATTTCCTCAGTGAAAACAATGTCCTGAGCAAATGTCAAATTGGCTTTTTACCAAATTACCGTACGACAGACCACGTATTCACCCTGCACACCCTAATTGACAAACAAACAAACCAAACAAAGGCAAAGTCTTTTCGTGCTTTGTTGATTTCAAAAAAGCTTTCGACTCAATTTGGCATGAGGGTCTGCTATTCAAACTGATGGAAAGTGGTGTTGGGGGAAAAACATGTACACAAACAACAAGTGTGGCTTTAAAATGGGCAAAAAACACAAGTTTCTTTCCACAGGGGTCGTGGGGTGAGACAGGGATGCAGTTAGAGCCCCACCCTCTTCAACATATAATACAATGAATTGGTGAGGGCACTAGAACAGTCTAGAATCTGAAATCAAATGTCTACTGTTTGCTAATGATCTGGTGTTTCTGTCTCCAACCAAGGAGGTCCTACAGCAACACCTAGATCTTCTGCACAGATTCTGTCAAACCTGGGCCCTGAAAGACCTGGGCCCTGAAAGACCTGGGCCCTGACAGACCTGGGCCCTGACAGTAAATCTCAGTAAGACAAAAATAATGGTGTTCCAAAAAAGGTCCCGTTGCCAGGACCACGAATACAAATTCCATCTAGACACCGCTGCCCTAGAGCACACAAAAACTATACATACCTTGGCCTAAACTTCAGCGCCACAGGTAACTTCCACAAAGCTGTGAACGATCTGAGAGACAAGGCAAGAAGGGCATTCTATGCCATCAAAAGGAACATAAATTTCAACATACCAATTAGGATTTGGCTAAAAATACTTGAATCAGTCATAGAGCCCATTGCCCTTTATGGTTGTGAGGTCTGGGGTCCGCTCACCAACCAAGAATTCACAAAATGGGACAAACACCAAATTGAGACTCTGCATGCAGAATTCTGCAAAAACATCCTCGTGTACAACGTAGACCACCAAATAATGGATGCAGAGCAGAATTAGGCCGATACCCAGTAATGATCGAACTAGAATGCTCTTTGACCCTAAACAGAGAGTACACAGTGGCAGAATACCTGATCACTGTGAATGACCCAGAATTAAGGAACTCTTTTACTGTGTACAGACTCAGTGAGCATAGCCTTGCTATTGAGAAAGACTGCCTAAGGCAGACTTGGCTCTCAAGAGAAGACAGGCTATGTGCACACTGCCCACAAAATGAGGTGGAAACTGAGCTGCACTTCCAAACCTCCTGCCAAATGTATGACCATATTAGAGACACATATTTCCCTCAGATTACACAGACCCTGTCACGTTCTGACCTTAGTTCCTTTGTTTTTGTCTTTGTTTTAGTATAGTCAGGGCGTGAGTTGGGGTGGGCAGTCTATGTTTGTTTTTCTATGTTGGTTTTTGAGTTCGGCCTGGTATGGTTCTCAATCAGCGGCAGCTGTCAATTGTTGTCCCTGATTGAGAATCATACTTAGGTAGCCTGGGTTTCACTGTTGGTTTGTGGGTGTTTGTTTCCGTGTGAGTGTTTGGGCCACATTTCGTTTTGTTCACATCGTTTATTGTTTTGTTCCAGTGTTCAGTTTGTTTATTAAAAAGACATGAACACTTACCACGCTGCACCTTGGTCCTCCTCTCTATCGCCAGACGACATCCGTTACAGACCCACAAAGAATTTGAAAACAAATCCAATTTTGATAAACTCCCATATCTACTGGGTGAAATTACACAGTGTGCCATCACAGCAGCAAGATTTGTGACCTGTTGCCACGAGAAAAGGGCAACCAGTGAAGAACAAACATTTATTTATTTTCTCTTCTTTACTTTACCTATTTGCACATCATTACAAAACTGTATATAGAGATATGACATTTGAAATGTCTTTATTCTTTTGGAACTTGTTTGAGTGTAATATTTACTGGTCACTTTTTATTGTTTATTTCACTTTTGTTTACCCATTTCACTTGCTTTGACAATGTCAACATATGTTTCCCATGCCAATAAAGCCTCTTGAATTGAATCGAATTGATAGAGATGAAGGGAGGAGAGGGAGAGAGGAGAGAGTGGGAGACTTGACACTTGATAAAAGGAAAATCTATGATTGAAAAAGTCAAGGTGGAAAAAATGCACTTAGACTTGATTTCCCGTCAAATGGAAGACATTACTTACACATACTGAAGTTGAATGAAAAATGGTTGTTTTCAAGGTGTCAGGGTCGCTAAACGTAAATTGTTCCAAGGCATTTACAATACACTGCATGGTATTGTTAGGCCTCTGTACAACGATGAATAGTTGTTGTAAATAGAGTTCCTGTCAGAAAGAAGTGACGAGGCCCTCGATGCCAGTCTTTCTGCTGCTTCCTGTTGTATGTGCTGTAATGTTGTGTGAACTGTATGTACAGGACAGTTTGTGAATTGTGCTGCGGTGACAACATAATTCATTCACAAGGAAAACCTCTTATTTCCAGCGATTCTAATGTAAATGTTCCTTTTTTGTCATGATCACAAACTCTTAAGACGTCGACGAGCATAAATAATATGTACTGTAACAAACGGGGTGTGCAAAACATTAGGAACACCTTCCTAATATTGAGTTGCACCCTCTTTTTGCCCTCAGAACAGCCTTAATTCGCCAGAGCATGGACTCCACAAGGTGTTGAAAGCGTTTCACATGGATGCTGGTCCAATGCTTCCCACAGTTGTGTCAAGTTGACTGGTAGATCATTCTTGATACTCATGGGAAACTGTAGTAGTTCCTTACATAAACTGGTATGCCTGTTTTGTCTTGTCCTTTCACCCTCTGAGTGGCACACAATCCATGTCTCAATTGTCTCAAGGCTTAGAAATCCTCCTTTAACCTGTCTCCTCCCCTTCATGTACACTGATTGAAGTGGATTTAACAAGTGACATCAATAAGGCTTTCACCTGGATTCACCTGGTCAGTCTGTCATGGATAGAGCAGGGGTTCCTAATGTTTGGTCAAGCTATTGCAAACAGGCTATTTTTTTATTTAACTAGGAAAGTCAGTTAAGAACAAATTCTTATTTTCAATGACAGCCTAGGAACAGTGGGTTAACTGCCTTGTTCAGGGGCAGAATGACAGATTTGTACTTTGTCAGCTTGGGATTTGAACTTGCAACCTTTCGGTTACTAGTCCAAAGCTCTAACCACTAGGCTACCCTGCTGCCCCAACAAATATTATCGATAGATTCCCTATAGAAAACTGCTGTAGATTGCAATAGAGGAAACTGCTGTAGATTGCAATAGAGGAAACTGCTGTAGATTGCAATAGAGGAAACTGCTGTAGATTGCAATAGAGGAAACTGCTGTAGATTGCATATAGGAAACTGCTGTAGATTGCAATAGAGGAAACTGCTGTAGATTGCAATAGAGGAAACTGCTGTAGATTGCAATAGAGGAAACTGCTGTAGATTGCAATAGAGGAAACTGCTGTAGATTGCAATAGAGGAAACTGCTGTAGATTGCAATAGAGGAAACTGCTGTAGATTGCATATAGGAAACTGCTGTAGATTGCAATAGAGGAAACTGCTGTAGATTGCAATAGAGGAAACTGCTGTAGATTGCAATAGAGGAAACTGCTGTAGATTGCAATAGAGGAAACTGCTGTAGATTGCAATAGAGGAAACTGCTGTAGATTGCAATAGAGGAAACTGCTGTAGATTGCAATAGAGGAGGACTATTGAACAAATGTCTTTGTCCAGTCAGTGTGGGTTGATTAGGTTGTGGTCAATGGATCGTCTCTATAAGCAATATTATCTTGGTGAATCACATTGAAGTCTTAACGCTTTACCATAAAGACATACAGCCTGCTTCCTATCAGAGTTTACCTTGTATCTTTATTGGCCTTTTACACACACTGTCGCTCCAACACACACACACACACACACATTGTCACTCCAACACACACACACACATTGTCACTCCAACACACACACACACATTGTCACTCCAACACACACACACACACACACACACACACACACACACACACACACACACACACACACACACACACACACACACACACACACACACACACACACACACACACACTGTCGCTCCAACACACACACACACACATTGTCACTCCAACACACACACACACACAGTCACACACACAGTCACACACACACACTCACACACAGTCACACACACACACTCACACTCACACACAGTCACACACACACACTCACACTCACACACAGTCACACACACACACACAGTCACACACACACAGTCACACACACACACTCACACACACACACACACACACACACACACACACACACACACACACACACACACACACACACACACACACACACACACACACACACACACACACACACTGTCGCTCCAACACACACACACACACACATTGTCACTCCAACACACACACACACACACACACACACACACACACACACACACACACACACACACACACTCCAACACACACACACACACACACACACACACACACACACACTGTCGCTCCAACACACACACACACACACACATTGTCACTCCAACACACACACACACACACATTGTCACTCCAACACACACACACACACACACACACACACACACACACACACACACACACACACACACTGTCGCTCCAACACACACACACATTGTCACTCCAATACACACACACACTGTCACTCCAACACACACACACACACAAACACTGTCACTCCAACACACATACACACACTGTCGATCCAACACACTCACACACACTGTCGCTCCAACACACACACACACACACACACTATCGCTCCAACACACACACACACACATTGTCACTCCAACACACACACGCATTGTCACTCCAACCCACACACACTGTCACTCCAACACACACACACACACACTGTCGCTCCAACACACACACACACACAAACACACACACACTGTTGCTCCAACACACACACACACACACACATTGTCACTCCAACACACACACACACTGTCACTCCAACACACACACACACAAACACTGTCACTCCAACACACATACACACACACACGCACACTGTCGCTCCAACACACTCACACACACTGTCGCTCCAACACACACACACACACTGTCGCTCCAACACACACACACACTGTCGCTCCCAACACACACACACACACACACACACACACACACACACACACACACACACACACACACACACACACACACACACACACACACACACACACACACACACACACACACATTGTCACTCCAACACACACACACACTGTCACTCCAACACACACACACACAAACACTGTCACTCCAACACACATACACACACACACTGTCGCTCCAACACACACACACACACACATTGTCACTCCAACACACACACACACACACACACACACACACACACACACACACACACACACACACACACACACACACACTGTCGCTCCAACACACACACACATTGTCACTCCAATACACACACACACTGTCACTCCACACACACACACACACACACACACAACACTGTCACTCCAACACACACACACACACTGTCGATCCAACACACACACACATTGTCACTCCAATACACACACACACACACACACTATCGCTCCAACACACACACACACACATTGTCACTCCAACACACACACGCATTGTCACTCCAACCCACACACACTGTCACTCCAACACACACACACACACACTGTCGCTCCAACACACACACACACACAAACACACACACACTGTTGCTCCAACACACACACACACACACACATTGTCACTCCAACACACACACACACTGTCACTCCAACACACACACACACAAACACTGTCACTCCAACACACATACACACACACACGCACACTGTCGCTCCAACACACTCACACACACTGTCGCTCCAACACACACACACACACTGTCGCTCCAACACACACACACACACTGTCGCTCCAACACACACACACACACACACACACACACACACACACACACACACACACACACACACACACACACACACACACACACACACACACACACACACACACACACACACACACACTGTCACTCCAACACACACACACACTGTCACTCCAACACACACACACACAAACACACACTGTCACTCCAACACACACACACACACACACTGTCGCTCCAACACACTCACACACACTGTCACTCCAACACACACACACACACACACACATTGTCACTCCAACACACACACACACTGTCACTCCAACACACACACACACACACAAACACTGTCACTCCAACACACATACACACACACACTGTCGCTCCAACACACTCACACACACTGTCGCTCCAACACACACACACACACACACACACACTGTCGCTCCAACACACACACTGTCGCTCCAACACACACACACACACACACACACACACACACACACACACACACACACACACACACACACACACACACACACACACACACACACACACACACACACACACACACTGTCGCTCCAACACACACACACATTGTCACTCCAACACACACACTCATTGTCACTCCAACACACACACACAAACACTATCACTCCAACACACATCAATGTGGATGGGGCGGCGTGATCTCTCCCTCTGTTTCCTGTAGTACATGATCAGCTCATTGATCTTACTAACGTTGAGGGAGAAGTTGTTGCTCCAACACCACACTGCCAGGTCACTGACCTCCTCCCTGTCGGCTGACTCATCATCGCCGGTGATCAGGATTACCACCGCTGTGTCGTCAGTGAACTTGATGATGGCGTTGGAGTCGTTCTTGGCCACGCAGTCATGGGTGAACAGGGAATACAGGAGGGGACTATGCACACACCCCTCTGGGGCCCACGTGTTGAGGGTCAGCGTGGTGGAGATGACGTTGCCTACCCTCACCACCTGGGATCGGCCCGTCAGGAAGTACAGGATCGAGTTGCAGAGGGAGTTGTTCAAACTGAGAGTCCTAAGCTTGGTGACGAGCTTGGAGGGGACAATGAGCTGTAGTCAATGAACAGAATTCTCAAATAGGTAATCCTCTTATCTAGGTGGGTGAGGGCAGAGTGGAGAGCAATTGAGATTGCGTCGTCAATGGATCTGTTGGGGCGGTATACAAATTGGAGTGGGTCTAGGGTGGCTGGGATGGTAGAGTTAATGTGTGCCATAACCAGCCTCTCAAAGCACTTCGTGATTACAGAAATGAGTGCGGTAGTCAATGAGTTCTTAGGAACAGGAATGATTGTGGTCATCTTTTTATGTAATAATAATAATAATATATGCCATTTAGCAGACGCTTTTATCCAAAGCGACTTACAGTCATGTGTGCATACATTCTACGTATGGGTGGTCCCGGGGATCAAACCCACTACCCTGGCGTTACAAGCGCCATGCTCTACCAACTGAGCTACAGAAGGACCACTATGTGTGATGTAAGGAACCCAGAATTTAAAACATGTGGGAATTACAGACTGAGACAAAAGAGAGGTTGAACATCACCATGAGTAAGCCTGCAACCTGGTCGGCAGAACGCACCCTGGAATACCGGCGTGGCCCGAGGCAAACAGGCAAGTCTTCTCGTGGGGTTTGTAACATAATTATGGTATTTTTAATCAGTCCTTGAGGTTTTCTCAGTGGTCTGCTTAGATATCAGGGAACCGTAATAAAGTGGGATTGTGGCATCATCATATATGAGTCTTAAATATGTTAAGAGGGTTATATCCCATTAGTAGTCTCACACTGAGCTGTAATTACTGCTAATGTGCTGTATAACTTCACATAATATGAGACATCAGAAGTAGTAGCTCTCTCTCTCTCTCTATCCATCCATCCATCCATCCATCCCCAATAAACTTCTGTGTAGCTGTGTAATAGTATGTGGTTAATTCTCACAACTTTTAGTACAACATTTCAAGCAGATCAACCAAACCTCACTTGTTTCAAAACTCTATTGACAAAGTACAACACACCAAATCATAGTCACTTGTTCACCTTTTATTTAACTGGGCAAGTTAGTTAAGAACAAATTCTTATTTTCAATGACGGCCTAGGAACAGTGGGTTAACTGCCTGTTCAGGGGCAGAACGACAGATTTGTACCTTGTCAGCACCTAATCAGTGTTTCATTTAGAAATACATGCTTTACATTGCAATACAGAAATAAATAACTTTTGATACTCATCTCTTTTGTTAAAATACATTCTACTATTACTTAATCTGACTGCTCTTAATTGATAGTCAAAGACCCATTGATTTGTCTCATACATAATAGGAGAACTGAAAATGTCTGTAAAGTAGAAACATAAAGATACACATATATATATATATATACTTGAATGTACTATTATGATGATAACTATTAGGATTTTACTTAACAGTAAGTTTAATATATATATATATATTGACAGAGATGTACTGTCTGCAACAAATCAACGTTTATTGGTTGCAGACACAGATTAGCTGTTATGCAGGTGAATGAGGACCCAAAAGCGACTTGGCGAAAACAGAGTCTTTATTCCAGTAAAGGAAATAGGCAATACTCCTGGACAATCAGAGCAGAAAACAAAACATAAAAAACTTAATTCCACTCGTAGTGACGAGGACAGACTGGAGACTCGACCATTAACTGTAGGTTGCCTCGGGAAGGCACCGACCGTAGCAGACCCAGACACCTGCTCACACGCAGCATCTGAGGGAAACAAGACACGACAGGGCGAGACAAAGACACAGCACGGCGAACAATATACAAGGATCCGACAGGACAGAAACGGAAAACAAGGGGAGAAATAGGGACTCTAATCAGAGGGCAAGATACGGAACAGGTGTGAAAAGACTAGATGATTGAGTAGGGGAATAGGAACAGCTGGGAGCAGGAACGGAACGATAGAGAGAAGAGAGAGAGGAAGGGAGAGAGAAAAAAGGGAACGAACCTAATAAGACCAGCAGGGGGAAAACTAACAGAAGGGAAAGCAAAATGACAAAACAATATAAGACAAAACATGACAGTACCCCCCCACTCACCGAGCGCCTCCTGGCGCACTCGAGGAGGAATCCTGGCGGCAACGGAGGAAATCATCAATCAGCGAACGGTCCAGCACGTCCCGAGACGGAACCCAACTCCTCTCCTCAGGACCGTAACCCTCCCAATCCACTAAGTATTGGTGACCCCGTCCCGAGAACGCATGTCCATGATCCTACGTACCTTGTAAATAGGTGCGCTCTCGACAAGGACGGGGGAAGACGAACGGGGGTGCGAAGAAAGGGCTTGACACAGGAGACATGGAAGACAGGATGGACGCGACGAAGATGTCGCGGAAGAAGCAGTCGCACAGCGACAGGATTGACGACCTGGGAGACACTTAACGGACCAATGAACCGCGGAGTCAACTTACGAGAAGCTGTCGTAAGGGGAAGGTTACGAGTGGAAAGCCACACTCTCTGGCCGCAACAATACCTAGGACTCTTAATCCTACGTTTATTGGCGGCTCTCACAGTCTGTGCCCTGTAACGGCAAAGTGCAGACCTCACCCTCCTCCAGGTGCGCTCACAACGTTGGACAAACGCTTGAGCGGAGGGAACGCTGGACTCGGCAAGCTGGGATGAGAACAGAGGAGGCTGGTAACCCAGACTACTCTGAAACGGAGATAACCCGGTAGCAGACGAAGGAAGCGAGTTGTGAGCGTATTCTGCCCAGGGGAGCTGTTCTGCCCAAGACGCAGGGTTTCTAAAAGAAAGGCTGCGTAGTATGCGACCAATCGTCTGATTGGCCCTTTCTGCTTGACCGTTAGACTGGGGATGAAACCCGGAAGAGAGACTGACGGACGCACCAATCAAACGACAGAACTCCCTCCAAAACTGTGACGTGAATTGCGGACCTCTGTCTGAAACGGCGTCTAATGGGAGGCCATGAATTCTGAACACATTCTCGATGATGATTTGTGCTGTCTCCTTAGCGGAAGGAAGCTTAGCGAGGGGAATGAAATGTGCCGCCTTAGAGAACCTATCGACAACCGTAAGAATCACAGTCTTCCCCGCAGACAAAGGCAGACCGGTAATGAAGTCTAAGGCGATGTGAGACCATGGTCGAGAAGGAATGGGAAGCGGTCTGAGACGACCGGCAGGAGGAGAGTTACCTGACTTAGTCTGCGCGCAGTCCGAACAAGCAGCCACGAAACGGCGCTTGTCACGCTCCTGAGTAGGCCACCAAAAGCGCTGGCGAATAGAAGCAAGAGTACCTCGAACGCCGGGATGACCAGCTAACTTGGCAGAGTGAGCCCACTGAAGAACAGCCAGACGAGTAGAAACAGGAACGAAAAGAAGGTTACTAGGACAAGCGCGCGGCGACGCAGTGTGCGTGAGTGCTTGCTTAACCTGTCTTTCAATTCCCCAGACTGTCAACCCGACAACACGCCCATAAGGAAGAATCCCCTCGGGATCAGTAGAAGCCACAGAAGAACTAAAGAGACGGGATAAGGCATCAGGCTTGGTGTTCTTACTACCCGGACGGTAAGAAATCACAAACTCGAAACGAGCGAAAAACAACGCCCAACGAGCTTGACGTGCATTAAGTCGTTTGGCAGAACGGATGTACTCAAGGTTCTTATGGTCTGTCCAAACAACAAAAGGAACGTCGCCCCTCCAACCACTGTCGCCATTCGCCTAGGGCTAAGCGGATGGCGAGCAGTTCGCGGTTACCCACATCATAGTTGCGTTCCGATGGCGACAGGCGATGAGAAAAATAAGCGCAAGGATGAATCTTATCGTCAGACTGGAAGCGCTGGGATAGAATGGCTCCCACGCCTACCTCTGAAGCGTCAACCTCGACAATGAATTGTTTAGTGACGTCAGGAGTAACGAGGATAGGAGCGGACGTAAAACGTTTCTTGAGAAGATCAAAAGCTCCCTGGGCGGAACCGGACCACTTAAAACACGTCTTGACAGAAGTAAGAGCTGTGAGAGGGGCAGCAACTTGACCGAAATTACGAATGAAACGCCGATAGAAATTAGCGAAACCTAGAAAGCGCTGCAACTCGACACGTGACCTTGGAACGGGCCAATCACTGACAGCCTGGACCTTAGCGGGATCCATCTGAATGCCTTCAGCGGAAATAACAGAACCGAGAAATGTGACGGAGGAGACATGAAAAGAGCACTTCTCAGCCTTCACGTAGAGACAATTCTCTAAAAGGTGCTGGAGTACACGTCGAACGTGCTGAACATGAATCTCGAGTGACGGTGAAAAAATCAGGATATCGTCAAGGTAGACAAAAACAAAGATGTTCAGCATGTCTCTCAGAACATCATTAACTAATGCCTGAAAAACACCTGGCGCATTAGCGAGACCAAACGGCAGAACCCGGTACTCAAAATGCCCTAACGGAGTGTTAAACGCCGTTTTCCACTCGTCCCCCTCTCTGATGCGCACGAGATGGTAAGCGTTACGAAGGTCCAACTTAGTAAAGAACCTGGCTCCCTGCAGAATCTCGAAGGCTGATGACATAAGGGGAAGCGGATAACGATTCTTAACCGTTATGTCATTCAGCCCTCGATAATCCACGCAGGGGCGCAGAGTACCGTCCTTCTTCTTAACAAAAAAAAACCCCGCCCCGGCAGGGGAGGAAGAAGGCACTACGGTGCCGGCGTCAAGAGACACAGACAAATAATCCTCGAGAGCCTTACGTTCGGGAGCCGACAGAGTATAGTCTACCCCGAGGAGGAGTGGTCCCCGGAAGGAGATCAATACTACAATCATACGACCGGTGAGGAGGAAGGGAGTTGGCTCTGGACCGACTGAAGACCAGCGTAGATGGACCGACATAGTAGTACAGGATCTTGATGGAGAGACCTGAGTAGTAGCGCTCACCAGTAGCCCTCCGCTTACTGATGAGCTCTGGCTTTTACTGGACATGAATTGACAAAATGTCCAGCAAGTCCGCAATAGAGGCACAGGCGGTTGGTGATCCTCCGTTCCCTCTCCTTAGTCGAGATGCGAATACCTCCCAGCTGCATGGGCTCAGTCTCTGAGCCAGAGGAGGGAGATGGTTGCGATGCGGAGAGGGGAAACACCGTTAACGCGAGCTCTCTTCCACGAGCTTGGTGACGAAGATCTACCCGTCGTTCTATGCGGATGGCGAGTGCAATCAAAGAGTCCACACTGGAAGGAACCTCCCGGGAGAGAATCTCATCTTTAACCTCTGCGTGGAGTCCCTCCAGAAAACGAGCGAGCAGCGCCGGCTCGTTCCAGTCACTAGAGGCAGCAAGAGTGCGAAACTCTATAGAGTAATCCGTTATGGATCGATCACCTTGACATAGGGAAGCCAGGGCCCTAGAAGCCTCCCTACCAAAAACTGAACGATCAAAAACCCGAATCATCTCCTCTTTAAAGTTCAGGTAATTGTTAGAACAATCAGCCCTTGCCTCCCAGATAGCTGTGCCCCACTCTCGAGCCCGGCCAGTAAGGAGTGATATGACGTAAGCAACCCGAGCTCTCTCTCTAGAGTATGTGTTGGGTTGGAGAGAGAACACAATATCACACTGGGTGAGAAAGGAGCGGCACTCCATGGGCTGCCCGGAGTAACAAAGTGGGTTATTAACCCTAGGTTCCGGAGGCTCGGCAGACCAGGAAGTAGCAGGTGGCACGAGGCGAAGACTCTGGAACTGTCCAGAGAGGTCGGAAACCTGAGCGGCCAGGTTCTCAACGGCATGACGAGCAGCAGACAATTCCTGCTCGTGTCTGCCGAGGCATGGCTCCTTGGATCTCGACGGCAGTGTTACGAGAATCTGTAGTCGCTGGGTCCATTCTTGGTCGGATCCTTCTGTTATGCAGGTGAATGAGGACCCAAAAGCGACTTGGTGAAAACAGAGTCTTTATTCCAGTAAAGGAAATAGGCAATACTCCTGGACAATCAGAGCAGAAAACAAAACATAAAAAACTTAATTCCACTCGTAGTGACGAGGACAGACTGGAGACTCGACCATTAACTGTAGGTTGCCTCGGGAAGGCACCGACCGTAGCAGACTCAGACACCTGCTCACACGCAACATCTGAGGGAAACAAGACACGACAGGGCGAGACAATATACAAGGATCCGACAGGACAGAAACGGAAAACAAGGGGAGAAATAGGGACTCTAATCAGAGGGCAAGATACGGAACAGGTGTGAAAAGACTAGATGATTGAGTAGGGGAATAGGAACAGCTGGGAGCAGGAACGGAACGATAGAGAGAAGAGAGAGAGGAAGGGAGAGAGAAAAAAGGGAACGAACCTAATAAGACCAGCAGGGGGAAAACTAACAGAAGGGAAAGCAAAATGACAAAACAATATAAGACAAAACATGACATTAGCAGATGTTACAGCAGGTGTCATCATATAAATGATCCCTTACAGGGCTTGACGTTCAGGTCAATTATTAAGTGGCTCACCGGGCCAATGCCAACTGAGAGTTACTTGCCCGATATATAAAAAATTTAAAAAATCCCGGTTTCTGAGTTTTCCTATTTTTTTTCAGGTTTTCACTCTGCATGTTGTAAGTCCACAACAATGCTTAAAACACATCAGGAGACCACTTTTGAGGTCTGGGAACAATCCCTTGCGAAAAAATTATTGGAGTGTGTATTTGCCCTCTAATTTAATTGCATACCTAGCAAGAGATCGTTGTGTTTGGCTAGTGGTGTTTTTGTGCTGTATTTCTGTCATGTATGGTGGAGGCATTTGCAAAATAAATGCCTTGTGATTGATTGGTACAAATCATCATGATATCATACTGCCAGGTATTTATTTTAGCTTTATTTAACTCGGCAAGTCAGTTAAGATCAAATTCTTATTTACAATGATGGCCTAGGAACAGTGGGTTAATTGCCTTGTTCAGGGGCTGAGCGACAG
This sequence comes from Oncorhynchus gorbuscha, assembly GCF_021184085.1. Lineage (NCBI taxonomy): Eukaryota > Metazoa > Chordata > Actinopteri > Salmoniformes > Salmonidae > Oncorhynchus > Oncorhynchus gorbuscha. The sequence goes on along the minus strand of NC_060175.1, from coordinate 11,679,510 downwards.
ATTTTTACCTTGTCAGCTCGGGGATCCGGTCTAGCAACCTTGCGGTTACTGGCCCAACACTCTAACCACTAGGCTGCCTGCTGATTACTGGCCCAACACTCTAACCACTAGGCTGCCTGCTGGTTACTGGCCCAACACTCTAACCACTAGGCTGCCTGCTGGTTACTGGCTCAACACTCTAACCACTAGGCTGCCTGCTGGTTACTGGCCCAACACTCTAACCACTAGGCTGCCTGCTGGTTACTGGCTCAACACTCTAACCACTAGGCTGCCTGCTGGTTACTGGCTCAACACTCTAACCACTAGGCTGCCTGCTGGTTACTGGCCCAACACTCTAACCACTAGGCTGCCTGCTGGTTACTGGCTCAACACTCTAACCACTAGACTGCCTGCTGGTTACTGGCCCAATACTCTAACCACTAAGATGAAAAGTATTGAGAAAAACTTTTGTTATTGACCAAATACTTATTTTCCACCATCATTTGCAAATAAATTCATTAAAAATCCTACAGTGTGATTTTCTAGGATTTCTTTCCATCATTTTGTCTGTCATAGTTGAAGTGTACCTATGATGAAAATTACAGGCCTCTCTCATCTTTTTAAGTGGGAGAACTTGCACAATTGGTGGCTGACTAAATACTTCTTTACCCCACTGTATTGCACTTTTACCTTCTTCTCCAAACACTTTGTTTTTGCATTATTTAAACCAAATTGAACATGTTTCGTTATTTATTTGTGGCTAAATTAATTTTATTGATCTATTATATTAAGTTAAAATAAGTGTTCATTCAGTATTGTTGTAATTGGCATTATTACAAATAAAAAATAAATAAATCGGCCAATTAATCGGTATCAGCTTTTTTTGTCCTCCAATAATCTGTAACGGTATCGGCGTTGATAAAATCATAATCGGTCGACCTCTAATATGATGTGGGTAAAACAGCATGTAAACATTATGAAAGTGACCAGTGTTCAATTAATCTATCTACTGTAGGTTCAGGGCAGTGACTAAGGTTCAGGGCAGGGTACTGGGCAGTGGCCGGCTAGTGGTGGCAGTTTAACAGTCTGATGGCCTGGAGATAGAAGCTGTTTCTCATTCTCTCATTCCCAGCCTTGATGCACCTGTACTGACGTTGCCTTCTAGATGGCAGCGGGGTGAACAGTAAAGTTAAGCATGTTCACATCTTTAGGTGCTGTGACCCATATGGACTTTCTCCTAATGCTGCTATTCTCTATATTGATAAAATGCAGTCTGTGTAACTCCAAACACTATCATGAGCATATACATTTTAGAGGATTAAGAAACGGGGAAAATCATAACGCAGCTTTAACACACACACATACACACACACACGCTTGTGAACGTATTGACGCACACACACACTCACACACACACACTCACACACACACACACACACACACACACACACACACACACACACACACACACACACACACACACACACACACACACACACACACACACACACACACACACACACACACACACACACACACAGTCACACACACACACACACAGTCTCACACACACGCAGTCACACTCACACACTCACACTCACACACAGTCTCACACACACACACACTCACACTCACACACACACTCACACTCACACACAGTCACACACACAGTCACACACACACACTCACAATCACACACAGTCACACACACACACACACACAGTCACACACACACACTCACACTCACACACAGTCACACACACACACACAGTCACACACACACAGTCATACACACACACTCACACACAGTCACACACACACACACACACACACACACACACACACACACACACACACACACACACACACACACACACACACACACACACACACACACACACACACACACACACAGTCTCACACACACACACAGTCTCACACACACGCAGTCACACACACACACAGTCACACACACACACAGTCACACACACACACACACAGTCACACACACACACATAGTCACACACACACACAGTCACACACACACACAGTCACTCACACACACACACACACACATAGTCACACACACACATAGTCACACACAAACACAGTCACACACACACACACACATAGTCACATACAAACACAGTCACACGCACACATAGTCACACACAAACACAGTCACACACAAACACAGTCACACACACACATAGTCACACACAAACTCAGTCACACACACACACACACACACATAGTCAAACACACACACACACACAGTCACACAGTCACAAACACACACAGGAACAATTACCTCGGGTTTAATGACTGTTGCTTGTTGTTGATTATGGGTGAAGCATCCACAGCTCTTTGTTTGAATGTAGTAAAAACACCCTGCTATTTCTAGCACAAGGGTTTGATTATAGCCAGGTACCTTTTATAGTGGAGCTATAGTTACATTTGTCACCAGCATATCATTTAGTCAATCTGTCTGTATGCACACACACACACTGCCCTAGGAGCCCCTGCAGCAACATTATCATCTACAGGACAGCTAGCATCAGGAAACAGACCTGACCTTCCTCTCTCCCTGTGTGTGTGTGTGTGTGTGTGTGTGTGTGTGTGTGTGTGTGTGTGTGTGTGTGTGTGTGTGTGTGTGTGTGTGTGTGTGTGTGTGTGTGTGTGTGTGTGTGTGTGTGTGTGTGTGTGTGTGTGTGTGTGTGTGTGTGGGTGGGTGGGTGGGTGTGTGGGTGGGTGTGTGTGTGACTGTGTCTTCGTGTGTGTGTGCGTCCACACGCGTTTGTGTGTGTGTGCATCCACACGTCCACAAGCGTGTGTGTGTGTGTGTGTGTGTGTGTGTGTGTGTGTGTGTGTGTGTGTGTGTGTGTGTGTGTGTGTGTGTGTGTGTGTGTGTGTGTGTGTGTGTGTGTGTGTGTGTGTGTGTGTACCAAAACAACAGCTTCTCAGGTCAGTAGAGGACCAGTGTCAGATCCAGTTAAGACCGTCACTGGAGACAGAGACCACGTCCCAAACCAAATGGCACCCTATTCCCAATATAGTGCACTATGTTTGACCAGGGTCCACAGGGTACTATATAGGGAATAGGGTGCTGTTTGGAACACATTCAGAGAGTGAAGAAACAACATGATGTCATGGACAGTGGTCCCTACAGTGTAAAGCAAAACACACACACTCACTCACACACACTCTCACATACCTACACACACACACACACACACACACACACACACACACACACACACACACACACACACACACACACACACACACACACACACACACACACACAGAGCCAGGGTCAGTGTGTGTGTGTGTGTGTGTGTGTGTGTGTGTGTGTGTGTGTGTGTGTGTGTGTGTGTGTGTGTGTGTGTGTGTGTGTGTGTGTGTGTGTGTGTGTGTGTGTGTGTGTGTGTGTGTGTGTGTGTGTGTGTGTGTTTTCAGAGGAGAGGGCAGGATGTCATGTCACAGTATGGCGCTACTAGGGAAAGCTTCTAACTAGATCATTGAGAAACAGTAAGAGAAGCAGTAACAGAGGAGGTGATTATTGAGAAACACCCCCTGTATAGAGAAGCAGTAACAGAGTAGGTGATTATTGAGAAAGACCCCCCGTATAGAGAAGCAGTAACAGAGGAGGTGATTATTGAGAAACACCCCCCGTATAGAGAAGCAGTAACAGAGGAGGTGATTATTGAGAAACACCACCCGTATAGAGAAGCAGTAACAGAGGAGGTGATTATTGAGAAACACCCCCCGTATAGTGAAGCAGTAACAGAGGAGGTGAGTATTGAGAAACACCCCCCGTATAGAGAAGCAGGAACAGAGGAGGTGATTATTGAGAAACACAGCAGAACGTTCCTGTAAGATAGTAGTGGACGTAGAAAGCATGAGGAGGAAGGCAGGCTTGCGACGAAATGTTATTTCCTATCGCTGTATTTTATAAATAAGTGCAGAGTACAGGCAAAGCAGTGCAAAGTTCCACATTTACAGTGAACACTTATAGTTTGTACAGAAAATGAAAATAAATCCACTTGATTACGTTCTACACATGGTCTTTTATCTTGTCTTTTACCTGGTAATATAGTGTCAGTTTTTCATGTTTGATATGACATTAACATATGCAGTACATCTAGTCTTACTGTACATCAAGTCTTACTGTACATCTAGTCTTACTGTACATCACGTCTTACTGTACATCTAGTCTTACTGTACATCACGTCTTACTGTACATCAAGTCTTACTGTACATCTAGTCTTACTGTACATCACGTCTTACTGTACATCAAGTCTTACTGTACATCTAGTCTTACTGTACATCTAGTCTTACTGTACATCAAGTCTTACTGTACATCTAGTCCTACTGTACATCACGTCTTACTGTACATCTAGTCTTACTGTACATCAAGTCTTACTGTACATCAAGTCTTACTGTACATCTAGTCTTACTGTACATCAAGTCTTACTGTACATCTAGTCTTACTGTACATCAGGTCTTACTGTACATCAAGTCTTACTGTACATCTAGTCTTACTTGTGTGGCCTAACACTTCGCGGCTAAGCCTTTGTTGCTCCTAGACTTTTCCACTTCACAATAACAGCGCTTACAGTGGACCGGAGCAGCTCTAGCAGGGAAGAAATATGACAAACTGACTTGTTGGAAAGGTGGCATCCTATGACGGTGCCACGTTGAAAGTCATTGAGCTCTTCAATAAGGCCATTCTACTACCAGTGTTTGTCTATGGAGATTGCATGGCTGTGTGCTCATGTAACAGGGTTCGTTATGTTTCCGCTTGCCTCTAAAGAAAGGTGCATTTAGTGTTCAAGCATTACATTTACATTTACATTTAAGTCATTTAGCAGACGCTCTTATCCAGAGCGACTTACAAATTGGTGCATTCACCTTCTTATTGGTTGGTTCAATTCCTATGACAATAAGGCGTGTTGTTATTGGCCCCGCTTGCAGATAGGGGGAGATCGCAAATGTTATACACCTGTCAGGAAGGGGTGTGGCTGAAATAGCCAAATCCACAAATTTGAAGGGGTGTCCACATACTTTTGTATATGTGTATATATTGTCTGTGGGATGATGGGTTGAAGGGAGTTGTAGTTTTCATTAAGCAAATATTAATCCTAGTTCAGTGCATAAACGTGGTAATTAAATACAATTAAAATAATAATAATAATAAAAATAATCCAAAAATGTAATTACCAACGTTTCGACAGACAAGCTGTCTTCATCAGGGTATAAATGAAGACAGTTTGGCTGTCGAAACGTTGGAAATTTAATTTTTGCAGCTCCTAGAGTGTTTTATTTATTTTATTTTATTTTCTAGTGTTCTACTCCGCTAGCCAGTACCTCACCTAAATAGGTGTGCGTTTCTTTTTACATTTACATTTAAGTCATTTAGCAGACGCTCTTATCCAGAGCGACTTACAAATTGGTGCATTCACCTTATGACATCCAGTGGAACAGCCACTTTACAATAGTGCATCTAAATCTTTTAAGGGGGGGGGGGGGGTGAGAAGGATTACTTATCCTATCCTAGGTATTCCTTAAAGAGGTGGGGTTTCAGGTTTTTCTTCTAAATTAAATACAATGACCACAATCCATTGCGCCTGAATCCACATACTTTTCTATATACAGTGTAATTTTGGTTACAACTCTTGTTTTCTACAATTAAACAATTAAATAATTCCAATAATGAAACGTGAAGTGGAAAGTTAAGCGACGTTGCCCGATACCTAATATGTTGACCTTTATGTTATTGGTTAGGCTACAGCATCGTTGCCCGATACCTAATGTGTTGACCTTTATGTTATTGGTTAGGCTACAGCATCGTTGCCCGATACCTAATATGTTGACCTTTATGTTATTGGTTAGGCTACAGCATCGTTACCCTATACCTAATATGTTGACCTTTATGTTATTGGTTAGGCTACAGCATCGTTGCCCTATACCTAATATGTTGACCTTTATGTTATTGGTTAGGCTACAGCATCGTTACTCTATACCTAATATGTTGACCTTTATGTTATTGGTTAGGCTACAGCATCGTTACCCTATACCTAATATGTTGACCTTTATGTTATTGGTTAGGCTACATCATCGTTGCCCGATACCTAATATGTTGACCTTTATGTTATTGGTTAGGCTACAGCATCGTTACCCTATACCTAATATGTTGACCTTTATGTTATTGGTTAGGCTACATCATCGTTGCCCTATACCTAATATGTTGACCTTTATGTTATTGGTTAGGCTACACCTAATATGTTGACCTTTATGTTATTGGTTAGGCTACAGCATCGTTACTCTATACCTAATATGTTGACCTTTATGTTATTGGTTAGGCTACACCTAATACCTAATATGTTGACCTTTATGTTATTGGTTAGGCTACACCTAATATGTTGACCTTTATGTTATTGGTTAGGCTACACCTAATATGTTGACCTTTATGTTATTGGTTAGGCTACATCATCGTTGCCCTATACCTAATATGTTGACCTTTATGTTATTGGTTAGGCTACAGCATCGTTACCTAATATATTGACCTTTATGTTATTGGTTAGGCTACAGCATCGTTACTCTATACCTAATATGTTGACCTTTATGTTATTGGCTACAGCGAAATGCTTTGAGATAATATAGCCTATAGGTCTAATAGATATGAATATTGAAATGGCTCAGATGTAATGATGTAATAATACATTAGATGTAGTCTAATGTGGCTTAATACTGGGTAGGTCTATCGATTGCACATACATGAACCAGATGTCAATATTTAGCCTAATAACCAAATTATATAATGCTAGATTATCTTGGTTTTTTAATTTTTTTTGTATCCTTGCTTCGCTTGTTTATAACATTACAAACTTTTTAAGCTATTTGTATTCAACGAATAGTTTTCAGCTGTCTCAGAGAGACATATAAACATCTTCATTCTGTTTAGCAGAGATTTTCTGTGTGTGAAGTGACGCGGGCGAGCAAACGATGATCTAACATGCTCTTTCGAAGGTTCTTACGATAAACTTAGCCTTAAGATGCTTTTGGGAAACCCGGCCCAGAGCCTTATGGGGGAACAGGGATCCTATTGGGACACGGTCTCAGTGATTTAACACAGCGTCTCCATGATGGAGGAAGTGAATCAACATACACACACACACACACACACACACACACACACACACACACACACACACACACACACACACACACACACACACACACACACACACACACACACACACACACACACACACACACACACACACACACACACACACACACACACACGCACACACACACACACACGCACACACAAACATACCCTAAGCTTTAGTATTAAAACAGGTTTTCAATTGAGCTTTATACTTGCTGTATACAGTTGTTATACAGTACTTCACTAGTTCACAATGTGTCTGATTAGGTTCTGTTAATACAAGCCTCTTGTTTTTCTATCTGGAGATGAGAATAGAGAATACAGACAGAGGATCTAGGACAGAGGATCTTGTATTTTACAAGATGTGTAAAGGCCTTGTTTTTCTATCTGGAGATGAGAATAGAGAATACAGACAGAGGATCTAGGACAGAGGATCTTGTATTTTACAAGATGTGTAAAGGCCTTGTTTTTCTAGCTGGAGATGAGAATACAGAATACAGACAGAGGATCTAGGACAGAGGATCTTGTATTTTACAAGATTTATAAAGGCCTTGTTTTTAGTAGCAACAGTAGCAGACATTTTGAATCAGAGAGCATAATCTTGGCGACCCAGAACAGAACCAAATCTTCAGAGAGCAGAACATCATGGTGTTTGATTTTGGGAGCTTTGATGAAAATATCACAGTGGCACATTTAAAACCATTCAGCTTGCTAACTGCTGCATACCTTTCGGCTGACTCCTGTAAAAGCCAGTCTGATCTTATTTCTACTTGTCGTGAGCGTTTCAGAGAGAGAGAGAGAGACAGAGAGAGAGAGAGAGAGAGAGAGAGAGAGAGAGAGAGAGAGAGAGAGAGAGAGAGAGAGAGAGAGAGAGAGAGAGAGAGAGAGAGAGAGAGAGAGAGAGAGAGAGAGAGAGAGAGAGAGAGAGAGAGAGAGAGAGAGAGAGAGAGAGAGAGAGAGAGAGAGAGAGAGAGAGAGAGAGAGAGAGAGAGAGAGAGAGAGAGAGAGAGAGAGAGACAGAGAGAGAGAGAGAGAGAGAGAGAGAGAGAGAGAGAGAGAGAGAGAGAGAGAGAGAGAGAGAGAGAGAGAGAGAGAGAGAGAGAGAGAGAGAGAGAGAGAGAGAGAGAGAGAGAGAGAGAGAGAGAGAGAGAGAGAGAGAGAGAGACAGAGAGAGAGAGAGAGAGAGAGAGAGACAGAGAGAGAGAGAGAGAGAGAGAGAGAGAGAGAGAGAGAGAGAGAGAGAGAGAGAGAGAGAGAGAGAGAGAGAGAGAGAGAGAGAGAGAGAGAGAGAGAGAGAGAGAGAGAGAGAGAGAGAGAGAGAGAGACAGAGAGAGAGAGAGAGACAGAGAGAGAGAGAGAGAGAGAGAGAGAGAGAGAGAGAGAGAGAGAGAGAGAGAGAGAGAGAGAGAGAGAGAGGCAGATATGTGTTACCTATATGTGTTACCTATATGTGCTACCTATATGTGTTACCTATATGTGTTACCTATATGTGTTACCTATATGTGCTACCTATATGTGTTACCTATATGTGTTACCTATATGTGTTACCTATATGTGCTACCTATATGTGTTACCTATATGTGTTACCTATATGTGCTACCTATATGTGTTACCTATATGTGTTACCTATATGTGTTACCTATATGTGTTACCTATATGTGTTACCTATATGTGCTACCTATATGTGTTACCTATATGTGTTACCTATATGTGTTACCTATATGTGTTACCTATATGTGTTACCTATATGTGCTACCTATACACCCTCCACTAGAATCCCCATACTTTAACAATGACAGTTCTCCATCCTAGAGGGGGAGATCAACAATTTCCAGGCCCAGGGACAAGTACTAGTCTGTGGTGACCTAAATGCCAGGACTGGACAAGAACCTGACACCCTCATCACACAGGGGGACAAACACCTGCCTGGAGGTGACAGCATCCCCTCCCACATATGCCCCCCTAGGCACAACTATGACAACAAAACCAACAAAAACGGGTCACAACTCCTGCAGCTCTGTCGAACACAGGGTATGTATATAGTCAATGGTAGGCTTCGAGGGGACTCTTATGGTAGATACACCTATAGCTCTGTCGCACGCTGGGTATGTATATAGTCAATGGTAGGCTTCGAGGGGACTCTTACGGTAGATACACCTATAGCTCATCTCTTGGCAGTAGTACTGTAGACTACTTTATCACCGACCTCAACCCAGAGTCTCTCAGAGCGTTCACAGTCAGCCCACTGACACCCCTATCAGATCCCAGCAAAATCACACTACTTGAACAGAGTAATAATCAACCATGAGACATCGAAGCCCAACAAACTGCATACTATTAACAAATGCTATAGATGGAAGGAAGGTAGTGTAGACACCTACCAGAAAACTATTGGCCAACAACAAATTAGACAACTTTATTAGACAACTAGACAACATTTTTTTTTCCTGCAATTAGTGAAGGTTTAAACTTAGCAGTAGGAAGTGTGATAATTATACAGAAGTATGTGGACACCCCTTCAATTTAGTGGATTCGGCTATTTCAGCCACACCCATTGCTGACAGGTGTATAACATCAAGCACACGGCCATGCAATCTCCACACAAACTCACAGAATGGGACCGCTCAGTGCTGAAGCGTGTTTTCTAGAGTGGTGAATCACACTTCAACATCTGGCTGTCCGACAGATGAATCTGAGTTTGGCAGATGCCAGGAGAACGCCACGTGCCCGAATGCATAATGCCAAGTGTAAAGTTTGGTGGATGAGGAATAATGTTCTGGGGCTGTTTTTCAGGGTTCGGGCCCCTTCGTTTGTCACTACAGTAGATCAGAAGTGGGTCAGAAGTTTCCATACACTATGTTGACTGTGCCTTTAAACAGCTTGAAAAATTCAGGAAAATTATGTCATGGCTTTAGAAGATTCTGACAGGCTAATTGACATCATTTGAGTCAATTGGAGGTGTACCTGTGGATGTATTTCAAGGCCTACCTTCAAATTCAGTGCCTCTTTGCTTGACATCATGGGGAAATCAAAAGAAATTAGCCAAGACCTCAGATAAAAAGTTGTTGACCTCCACATGTCTGGTTCATCCTTGGGAGCAATTCCCAAACCCCTGAAGGTACTATGTTCATCTGTACAAGCAATAGTACGCAAGTATAAACACCATGGGACCACGCAGCCATCATACCGCTCAGGAAGGAGAAGCGTTCTGTCTCCTAGAGATGAATGTACTTTGGTGCGAAAAGTGCATATCAATCCCAGAACAACAGCAAAGGACCTTGTGAAGATGCTGGAGGAAACAGGTACAAAAGTATCTATATCCACAGTAAAACGAGTCCTGTATCGACATAACCTGAAAGGCCGCTCAGCAAGGAGGAAGCCACTGCTCCAAAAACGCCATAAAAAAGCCAGACTACGGTTTGCAACTGCACATGGCGACAAAGATTGTACTTTTTGGAGAATTGTCCTCTGGTCTGATGAAACAACAATAGAACTGTTTGGCCATAATGACCATCGTTATGTTTGGAGGAAAATGAGGGGCTTGCAAGCCGAAGAACACCATCCCAATAGTGAAGCACGGGGTGGCAGCATCATGTTGTGGGGGTGCTTTGCTGCAGGAGGGACTGGTGCACTTCACAAAATAGATGGCATCATGAGAAAGGAAAATTATGTGGATATATTGAAGTCTCAAGACATCTTAAAGCTTGGTCGCAAATGAGTTTTCCAAATGGATAATGACCCTAAGCATACTTTCAAAATTGTGGCAAAATGGCTTAAGGACAACAAAGTCAAAGTATTGG
>NC_060175.1:11653554-11663554 GCF_021184085.1 Oncorhynchus gorbuscha | reverse complement strand
ACCTCTCTGTATGGTGTGGGATAACACAGGAAGGGATGAGTACCTCTCTGTATGGTGTGGGATAACACCAGAAGGGATGAGGACCTCTTTATGGTGTGGGATAACACAGGAAGGGATGAGAAGGAGGACCTCTCTGTATGGTGTGGGATAACACAGGAAGGGATGAGGACCTCTCTGTATGTTGTGGGATAACACAGGAAGGGATGAGGATGAGGACCTCTCTGTATGGTGTGGGATAACACAGGAAGGGATGAGGATGAGGACCTCTCTGTATGGTGTGGGATAACACAGGAAGGGATGAGGACCTCTCTGTATGGTGTGGGGTAACACAGGAAGGGATGAGGATGAGGACCTCTCTGTATGGTGTGGGTTAACAAAGGAAGGGATGAGGACCTCTATGTATGGTGTGGGATAACACAGGAAGGGATGAGGACCTCTGTATGGTGTGGAATGACACAGGAAGGAATGAGTATGAGGACCTCTCTGTATGGTGTGGGATAACAAAGGAAGGGATGAGGATGAGGACCTCTCTCTATGGTGTGGGATAACACAGGAAGGGATGAGGACCTCTGTATGGTGTGGGTTAACACAGGAAGGGATGAGGGTGGGGACCTCTCTGTATGGTGTGGGATCACACAGGAAGAGATGAGGATGAGGACCTCTCTGTATGGTGTGGGTAAACACGGGAAGGGATGAGGATGAGGACCTCTGTATGGTGTGAGATAACACAGGAAGAGATGAGGACCTATCTGTATGGTGTGGGATAACACAGGAAGGGATGAGGGTGAGGACCTCTCTGTATGGTGTGGGTTAACAAAGGAAGGGATGAGGACCTCTGTATGGTGTGGAATGACACAGGAAGGAATGAGTATGAGGACCTCTCTGTATGGTGTGGGATAACAAAGGAAGGGATGAGGACCTCTATGTATGGTGTGGGATAACACAGGAAGGGATGAGGACCTCTGTATGGTGTGGAATGACACAGGAAGGAATGAGTATGAGGACCTCTCTGTATGGTGTGGGATAACAAAGGAAGGGATGAGGATGAGGACCTCTCTCTATGGTGTGGGATAACACAGGAAGGGATGAGGACCTCTGTATGGTGTGGGTTAACACAGGAAGGGATGAGGGTGGGGACCTCTCTGTATGGTGTGGGATCACACAGGAAGAGATGAGGATGAGGACCTCTCTGTATGGTGTGGGTAAACACGGGAAGGGATGAGGATGAGGACCTCTGTATGGTGTGAGATAACACAGGAAGAGATGAGTACCTATCTGTATGGTGTGGGATAACACAGGAAGGGATGAGGGTGAGGACCTCTCTGTATGGTGTGGGATAACACAGGAAGGGATGAGGACCTCTCTGTATGTTGTGGGATAACACAGGAAGGGATGATGATGAGGAGCTCTCTGTATGGTGTGGGATAACACAGGAAGGGATGATGGTGAGAACCTCTCTGTATGGTGTGGGATAACACAGGAAGGGATGAGGACCTCTCTGTATGTTGTGGGATAACACAGGAAGGGATGAGGATGAGGACCTCTCTGTATGGTGTGGGATAACACAGGAAGGGATGAGGATGAGGACCTCTCTGTATGGTGTGGGATATCACAGGAAGGAATGAGGACCTCTCTGTATGGTGTGGGATAACACCGGAAGGGATGAGGACCTCTGTATGGTGTGGGATAACAAAGGAAGGGATGAGGACCTCTCTGTATGGTGTGGGATAACACAGGAAGGGATGAGTACCTCTCTGTTTGGTGTGAGATAACACAGGAAGGGATGAGGACCTCTCTGTATGTTGTGGGATAACACAGGAAGGGATGAGGAGGAGGACCTCTCTGTATGGTGTGGGATAACACAGGAATGGATGAGGATGAGGACCTCTCTGTATGGTGTGGGATAACACAGGAAGGGATGAGGACCTCTCTGTATGGTGTGGGGTAACACAGGAAGGGATGAGGATGAGGACCTCTCTGTATGGTGTGGGATAACACAGGAAGGAATGAGGACCTCTCTGTATGGTGTGGGATAACACTGGAAGGGATGAGGACCTCTGTATGGTGTGGGATAACACAGGAAGGGACGAGTACCTCTCTGTATGGTGTGGGATAACACAGGAATGGATGAGTACCTCTCTGTATGGTGTGGGATAACACAGGAAGGGATGAGTACCTCTCTGTATGGTGTGGGATAACACCGGAAGGATTGAGGACCTCTTTATGGTGTGGGATAACACAGGAAGGGATGAGGAGGAGGACCTCTCTGTATGGTGTGGGATAACACAGGAAGGGATGAGGATGAGGAACTCTCTGTATGGTGTGGGATAACACAGGAAGGGATGAGGACCTCTCTGTATGGTGTGGGGTAACACAGGAAGGGATGAGGATGAGGACCTCTCTGTATGGTGTGGGATAACACAGGAAGGGATGAGGACCTCTATGTAGGGTGTGGGATAACACAGGAAGGGATGAGGACCTCTGTATGGTGTGGGATAACACAGGAAGGAATGAGTATGAGGACATCTCTATATTGTGTGGGATAACAAAGGAAGGGATGAGGATGAGGACCTCTCTGTATGGTGTGGGATAACACAGGAAGGGACGAGTACCTCTCTGTATGGTGTGGGATAACACAGGAATGGATGAGTACCTCTCTGTATGGTGTGGGATAACACAGGAAGGGATGAGTACCTCTCTGTATGGTGTGGGTTAACACAGGAAGGGATGAGGGTGAGGACCTCTCTGTATGGTGTGGGATAACACAGGTAGGGATGAGGACCTCTCTGTATGGTGTGGGATAACACAGGAAGGGATGAGGACCTCTCTGTATGTTGTGGGATAACACAGGAAGGGATGAGGATGAGGACCTCTCTGTATGGTGTGGGATAACACAGGAAGGGATGAGGAGGAGGACCTCTCGGTATGGTGTGGGATAACACGGGAAGGGATGAGGACCTCTTTATGGTGTGTGATAACACAGGAAGGGATGAGGATGAGGACCTCTCTGTCTGGTGTGGGATAACACAAGAAGGGATGAGGACCTCTCTGTATGGTGTGGGATAACACAGGAAGGGATGAGGATGAGTACCTCTCTGTATGGTGTGGGATAACACAGGAAGGGATGAGGATGAGGACCTCTCTGTATGGTGTGTGATAACACAGGAAGGGATGAGGATGAGGACCTCTCTGTCTGGTGTGGGATAACACAAGAAGGGATGAGGACCTCTCTGTATGGTGTGGGATAACACAGGAAGGGATGAGGATGAGTACCTCTCTGTATGGTGTGGGATAACACAGGAAGGGATGAGGATGAGGACCTCTCTGTATGGTGTGTGATAACACAGGAAGGGATGAGGATGAGGACCTTCTGTCTGGTGTGGGATAATACAGGAAGGGATGAGGATGAGGACCTCTTTGTATGGTGTGGGATAACACAGGAAGGGATGAGGATGAGGACCTCTCTGTATGGTGTGGGATAACACAGGAAGGGATGAGGATGAATACCTCTCTGTATGGTGTGGGATAACACAGGAAGGGATGAGGATGAGGACCTTCTGTCTGGTGTGGGATAACACAGGAAGGGATGAGGATGAGGACCTCTCTGTATGGTGTGGGATAACACAGGAAGGGATGAGGATGAGGACCTCTCTGTATGGTGTGGGATAACACAGTAAGGGATGAGGTTCAGGACCTTCTGTCTGGTGTGGGATAACACAGGAAGGGATGAGGATGAGGACCTCTGTATGGTGTGGGATAACACAGGAAGGGATGAGGATGAGGACCTCCCTGTCTGGTGTGGGATAACACAGGAAGGGATGAGGACCTCTTTGTATGGTGTGGGATAACACAGGAAGGGATGAGGATGAGGACCTCTCTGTATGGTGTGGGATAACACAGGAAGGGATGAGGATGAGGACATCTGTACGATTCTTTCTTCACCTGTTGTGTTTCACTTCTCACGTTCGTCTTGTTGATCTTCCTCTTTTCTTTTTACATGCAAATAAATAACTAGGTCAAAACATGAATACATAATATATTAATTTCACGTATCTCAGTATTGGAAACCAGCAGTACAGCTGCCCTTCATGCTGTGATCCTTCCCTGGCTTACACTGTCTACATCAGGATGTGTTGAATGTGATCTATATCCTACACTGCCTACATCAGGATGTGATCTATATCCTACACTGGCTACATCAGGATGTGATGAATGTGATCTATATCCTACACTGGCTACATCAGGATGTGATCTATATCCTACACTGGCTACATCAGGATGTGATCTATATCCTACACTGGCTACATCAGGATGTGATCTATATCCTACACTGGCTACATCAGGATGTGATCTATATCCTACACTGTCTACATCAGGATGTGTTGAATGTAATCTATATCCTACACTGTCTACATCAGGATGTGATCTATATCCTACACTGTCTACATCAGGATGTGATCTATATCCTACACTGTCTACATCAGGATGTGTTGAATGTGATCTATATCCCACAACAACAACAACAACAACAACATACACACAACCACACACACACACACACACACACACACACACACACACACACACACACACACACACACACACACACACACACACACACACACACACACACACACACACACACACACACACACACACACAACAACAACATACACCCAACCACACACACACACTCACCTCCAGCACCTCTCTACACAGCCGCAGATGAGGAACGTGCCCCTATGACAAAACAACTCACTTAGCCATCGTTACAACGGTCTGACTTCCTTCTCTTTCCAGGAAATATACAGCAGTTATGGTATAATACTGGCAGCCTGCTCGCCCGCCCACCTTCTTCTAGGCCCGTGGATCCTTTTTTTGGTGGGGGGGGGGGTCGCAGTCGGGGTCTCAACTTACTGTGAAAAGTTAGAGTAGTAGAATACACAAGGTGTACTAATTTACTTGTAGTAATCATGGTCGAATTACGGACCGGTGGGCCCTCATTGATTTTGTTAGTCACTCTCACTCAGTTGTCATATTAACATGGCATAAGTCATGCAAAATGGGGAGAATTGGAGGAAATTTGCTGTAAAAAAATAAAAAAATAAAAAAATGTATCTCCGCCCCATGGTAGAATTATAAGAAATTAGCTGTAAACCTGATTTTTTTTCTTCTCTCCACCCCATGGTAAAATGAGTAGATTTGCATGAAATTACTTGCTAAATTGTCTCTCTTCCCTATGGCAAAATGTGTAGAATTTCATCAAAATTGCTTTAAAACAACATTTTTCTTTATGCCCCATGGCCCATTTCTTTAAATAATAGTACAATAGGACAACTCTCTCTCCACTGTCAAGAGGGGGGCCACTAAAATGTTTTGCTCGCAAGGTGAGAAGGGGCCCCCAACACATGTGCTTAGGGCCCCTAAAAGGCTAGGGCCGGCTCTGCCTGCATGTGTGGGTATGGATGTAAGTACACAGACACGCAAGCTACTGCAGCCCCTCATGATGAGTTAAGATTTTTGTTGCCCTTCACCCCCATCAAAGTTGCTCGTCCCTGGTATAATGATACAATAATGCCAAAGGAGGTGTGGCCAATATATCAAATCAAATGTGTTGGTCACATACACATGGTTAGCAGATATTAATGTGAGTGTAGCGAAATGCTTGTGCTTCTTCTCCCCACCCTACAGTAGTAACCAACGAGTAATCTAAACTAACAATTCCACAACTACTACCTTATACACACACAAGTGTAAAGGAATAAACACGAAGATGTACATAAAAATATATGAATGAGTGATGGCCGAACTGCATAGGCAAGATGCAGTAGATCGTATAGAGTACAGTATATACATATGAGATGAGTAATGTAGGGTATGTAAACATGATATTAAGTGGCATTGTTTAAAGTGGCTAGTGATACATTGATTGCATCAAATTGTTCCATTATTAAAGTGGCTAGAGTTGAGTCAGAATGTTGGCAGCAGCCACTCAATGTTAGTGGTGGCTGTTTAACAGTCTGATGGCCTTGAGATAGAAGCTGTTTTTCAGTCTCTCGGTCCCTGCTTTGATGCAACTGTACTGACGTCGCCTTCTGGATGATAACGGGGTGAACAGGCAATGGCTCGGGTGGTTGTTGTCCTTGATGATATTTATGGCCTTCCTGTGACATCGGATGGTGTAGGTGTCCTGGAGGGCAGGTAGTTTGCCCCCGGTGATGCATTGTGTAGACCTCACTACCCTCTGGAGAGCCTTACGGTTATGGGCGGAGCAGCTGCCGTACCAGGCGGTGATACAGCCTGACAGGATGCTCTCGATTCTGCATCTGTAAAAGTGCGTGAGTGTTTTTGGTGACAAGCCAAATTTCTTCAGCCTCCTGAGGTTGAAGAGGCGCTGCTGCACCTTCTTCACGATGCTGTCTGTGTGGGTGGACATTTCAGTTTGTCTGTGATGTGTACGCCGAGGAACTTAACTCTCCACCCTCTCCACCACTGTCCCGTCAATGTGGATAGGGCGGTGCTCCCTCTGCTGTTTCCTGAAGTCCACGATCATCTCCTTTGTTTTGTTGACATTGAGTGTGAGGTTATTTTCCTGACACCACACTCCGAGGGCCCTCACCTCTTCCTTGTAGGCTGTCTCGTCGTTGTTGGTAATCGAGCCTACCACTGTAGTGTCGTCTGCAAACTTGATGATTGAGGTGGAGGCGTGCATGGCCACGCAGTCATGGGTGAACAGGGAGTACAGGAGGGGGCTGAGAACGCACCCTTGTGAGGCCCCGGTGTTGAGGATCAGCGGGGTGGAAATGTTGTTGCCTACCCTCAACACCTGGGGGCGGCCCGTCAGGAAGTCCAGGACCCAGTTGCACAGGGCGAGGTCAAGACCCGGGGTCTCGAGCTTAATGACAAGTTTGGAGGGTAATATGGTGTTAAATGCTGAGCTGTAATCAATGAACAGAATTCTTACATTGGTATTCCTCTTGTCCAGATGGGTTAGGGCAGTGTGCAGTGTGATGGCGATTGCGTCGTCTGTGGACCTAATATATCACAACTAAGGGTTGTTCTTAATTAAATGTGAAATAAAAAAATAAAAACCCTGCACAACACAATGCAGAGTGCCTGGATACAGCCCTTAGCCGTGGTATATTGGCCATATACAGTGCCTTGCGAAAGTATTCGGCCCCTTTGAACTTTGCGACCTTCTGCCACATTTCAGGCTTCAAACATAAAGATATAAAACTGTATTTTTTTGTGAAGAATCAACAACAAGTGGGACACAATCATGAAGTGGAACGACATTTATTGGATATTTCAAACTTTTTTAACAAATCAAAAACTGAAAAATTGGCCGTGTAAAATTATTCAGCCCCTTTACTTTCAGTGCAGCAAACTCTCTCCAGAAGTTCAGTGAGGATCTCTGAATGATCCAATGTTGACCTAAATGACTAATGATGATAAATACAATCCACCTGTGTGTAATCAAGTCTCCGTATAAATGCACCTGCACTGTGATCGTCTCAGAGGTCCGTTAAAAAGCGCAGAGAGCATCATGAAGAACAAGGAACACACCAGGCAGGTCCGAGATACTTTTGTGAAGAAGTTTAAAGCCGGATTTGGATGCAAAAAGATTTCCCAAGCTTTAAACATCCCAAGGAGCACTGTGCAAGCGATAATATTGAAATGGAAGGGGTATCAGACCACTGCAAATCTACCAAGACCTGGCCGTCCCTCTAAACTTTCAGCTCATACAAGAAGACTGATCAGAGATGCAGCCAAGAGGCCCATGATCACTCTGGATGAACTGCAGAGATCTACAGCTGAGGTGGGAGACTCTGTCCATAGGACAACAATCAGTTGTATATTGCACAAATCTGGCCTTTATGGAAGAGTGCCAAGAAGAAAGCCATTTCTTAAAGATATCCATAAAAAGTGTCATTTAAAGTTTGCCACAAGCCACCTGAGAGACACACCATACATGTGGAAGAAGGTGCTCTGGTCAGATGAAACCAAAGTTTGGCGTAAAAGCAACACAGCTCATCACCCTGAAGACACCATCCCCACTGTCAAACATGGTGGTGGCAGCATCATGGTTTGGGCCTGCTTTTCTTCAGCAGGGACAGGGAAGATGGTTCAAATTGATGGGAAGATGGATGAAGCCAAATACAGGACCATTCTGGAAGAAAACCTGATTTAGTCTGTAAGTCGCTTTGGATAAAAGCGTCTGCTAAATGGCATATATTATTATTATTATAGTCTGCAAAAGACCTGAGACTGGGACGGAGATTTGTCTTCCAACAAGACAATGATCCAAAACATAAAGCAAAATCTACAATGGAATGGTTCAAAAAGAAACATATCCAGGTGTTAGAATGGCCAAGTCAAAGTCCAGACCTGAATCCAATCGAGAATCTGTGGAAAGAACTGAAAACTGCTGCTCACAAATGCTCTCCATCCAACCTCACTGAGCTCGAGCTGTTTTGCAAGGAGGAATGGGAAAAAATGTCAGTCTCTCGATGTGCAAAACTGATAGAGCCATACCCCAAGCGACTTACAGCTGTAATCGCAGCAAAAGGTGACGCTACAAAGTATTCACTTAAGGGGGCTGAATCATTTTGCACGCCCAATTTTTCAGTTTTTGATTTGTCAAGGGGGCCGAATACTTTCGCAAGGCACTGTATCACAAACCCAGAGGTGCCTTATTGCTATTATAAACTGGTTCCCAACGTAATTAGAGCAGTAAAAATAAATGTTTTGTCATACCTGTGGTATACGGTCTGATTATTTTTTAAAGTTTATTTAACCTTTATTTTACTAGGGAAGTCAGTTAAGAAGAAATTCTTATTTACAATGACGGCCTACACCAGCCAAGCCCGGACGATGCTGGGCCAATTATGTACTGCTCTATGGGACTCCCAATCACGGCCCGGTTGTGATACAGCCTGGATATACCACAGCTGTCAACCAATCAGCATTCAGGGCTCGAACCACCCAGTTTATAATAGTAAACATTCTGTATGGTATGAAATCAAATAAAATCCCATTTCATTGGTCACATACACATGGTTAGCAGATGTTAATGCGAGTGTAGCGAAATGCTTGTGCTTCTAGAGTACAGTAAATACATACAGTATGAGATGTGTAATGTAGGGTATGTAAACATTTTCTAAAGTGGCATTGTTTAAAGTGACTTGTGAAACATTTATTCCATCCAGTTTTTAATTATCAAAGTGACTAGAGATTTGAGTCAGTATGTTGGCAGCAGCCACTCAATGTTAGTGATAGCTGTTTAACAGTCTGATGGCCTTGAGATAGAAGCTGTTTTTCAGTCTCTCAGTACAACATAATTTCCTGTTTTAGTTTCTGTCAAAAGGCTGGGAGCACCAAAATGCAGTCGTGGTCAGATTTGCCGAAGGGAGGGCGAGGGAGAGCTTTGTATGCATTGTGGAAGTTAGAGTAACAACGATCCAGAATTTTGCCAGCCCGGGTCGCGCATTTGATATGCTGATAAAATTTAGGGAGCCTTGTTTTCAGATTAGCCTTGTTAAAATCCCCAGCTACAATAAATGCAGCCTCAGGATAGGTGGTTTCCAGTTTACATAGAGTCCAATGAAGTTGCTTGTGGTGATGTACACGACTGTGATTATTATCGAAGAGAATTCTCTTGGTTGATAATGCAGTTGACATTTGATTGTAAGGAATTCTAGGTCAGGTGAACAAAAGGATTTGAGTTCCTGTATGTTGTTATGATCAGACCACGACTCGTTAATTATAAAGCATATACACTCCCCCTTCTTCTTACCAGAGAGGTGTTTGTTGCTGTCAACACGATGCGTGAAGAAACCAGGTGGCTGAACCGACTCTGATATCTCATAACGTGAGCCAAGTTTCTGTGAAACATAGAATGTTACAGTCTCTGATGTCTCTCTGGAAGGAAACCCTTGCTCAAATTTCATCTACCTTGTTGTCAAGAGACTGGACATTGGCGAGTAGTATACTCGGGAGC
>NC_060175.1:11618554-11648554 GCF_021184085.1 Oncorhynchus gorbuscha | reverse complement strand
GTAGAGAACGCTGGTGTCAGAGTAGAGAACGCTGGTGTCAGAGTAGAGAACGCTGGTGTCAGAGTAGAGAACGCTGGTGTCAGAGTAGAGAACGCTGGTGTCAGAGTAGAGAACGCTGGTGTCAGAGTAGAGAACACTGGTGTCAGACTAGAGAACACTGGTGTCAGAGTAGAGAACACTGGTGTCAGAGTAGAGAACGCTGGTGTCAGAGTAGAGAACGCTGGTGTCAGAGTAGAGAACGCTGATACAACGGCTGAGGGAATAATGACCTTAGTCATAGTGTGGAATCTATGACTATATTTGTCAGTGCTCTGGCTTCATGGAGAAGCTGTTTAGTTCAGTCATTCCGAGCCACAGTCACACAGCACACTGCCAGTCACTCTGACCAGCTGGAACTCAACCAATATTGACCCAGTCTGCTGCATTTCACACTGACAGCCCTGCCCTGACCGGTAGCCTGCTAGCACACTGTTTCTGTCTTCTTCATGGGGGGATCCTCATTAGCTGCTTCAAAATAAAAACCAAACCTTAATGACTGTAAAGTAACGTTTTATGACGCTCGGAGGCAAGTAATGTTTTACCGTAAAAACCTTAATTACTGTAAAGTAACGTGTTATGACGCTCGGAGGCAAGTAATGTTTTACCGTAAAAACCTTAATTACTGTGAAGTAGGTAGTTTACCACATCCTGAATGCGCTATAAGGTTGAAGTAGAAAGTGTGTACAGCACCCGTAATAATCTATAACATAGTAAGTATACACTGTAATAATACACCGTAATAATCTATAACATAGTGAGTATACACTGTAATAATACACCGTAATAATCTATAACATAGTGAGTATACACTGTAATAATACACCGTAATAATCTATAACATAGTAAGTATATACTGTAATAATACACCGTAATAATCTATAACATAGTAAGTATATACTGTAATAATACACCGTAATAATCTATAACATAGTAAGTATACACTGTAATAATACATAATAATCTATAACATAGTAAGTATACACTGTAATAATACACCGTAATATAAGTCGCTCTGGATAAGAGCGTCTGCTAAATGACTTAAATGTAAATGTAATAATCTATAACATAGTAAGTATACACTGTAATAATACACCTATAACATAGTAATAATCTATAACATAGTAAGTATACACTGTAATAATACACTGTAATAATCTATAACATAGTGAGTATACACTGTAATAATACACCGTAATAATCTATAACATAGTAAGTATACACTGTAATAATACACTGTAATAATCTATAACATAGTGAGTATACACTGTAATAATACACCGTAATAATCTATAACATAGTAAGTATACACTGTAATAATACACTGTAATAATCTATAACATAGTAAGTATACACCCAGAACGTGTGTACACTGTAATACTGTAATATCTTACAGTAGAAAGTGTGTACCAACCACACCCTCTATAATCTATCATTTTAAAGTAGAATGTTTCCCCAGCATAATCTAAACATTTAAAGATGAAAGTGTGTATCAATCTATCATCTTGTAGTCTACAGTTTCCTTGCTCTGGCTCCTGTGTAATTCTTTAAATGATCCCTTCCTCTGGCTCCTGTGTAATTCTTTAAATGATCCCTTCCTCTGGCTCCTGTGTAATTTTTTTAATGATCCCTTCCTCTGGCTCCTGTGTAATTCTTTAAATGATCACTTCCTCTGGCTCCTGTGTAATTCTTTAAATGATCCCTTCCTCTGGCTCCTGTGCAATTCTTTAAATGATCCCTTCCTCTGGCTCCTGTGTAATTATTTAAATGATCCCTTCCTCTGGCTCCTGTGCAATTCTTTAAATGATCCCTTCCTCTGGCTCCTGTGTAATTCTTTAAATGATCCCTTCCTCTGGCTCCTGTGCAATTCTTTAAATGATCCCTTCCTCTGGCTCCTGTGTAATTCTTTAAATGATCCCCTGACATCTAATGGTTCCTAATCAATACCGTTGGATCACTTTCCTGCTGCTTCCTTTTCATATTGGAATAAACAGCATAAACCCAGAATATATCATACACTACATGGCCAGAAGTATGTGGACACCCCTTCAAATTAGTGCATTCGGCTATTTCAGCCACACCCGTTGCTGACAGGTGTATAAAGTCGAGCACACAGCCATGCAATCTCCATAGACAAAAATTGGCAGTAGAATGGCCCGTGCTGAAGAGCTCAGTGACTTCCAACGTGGCACCGTCATAGGACAACAAGTCAGTTCGTCAACTCTCTGCCCTGCTACAGCTGCTCGGGTCAACTCTAAGTGCTGTTACTGTGAAGTGGAACCGTCTAGGAACAACAATGGCTCAGCCGCAAAGTTGTAGGCCATACAAGCTCACAGAATGGACTGCCGAGTGCTGAAGTAAAACATTGTTTGTCCTCAGCTGCAACACTCACTACCGGTTCCAAACTGCCTCTGAAAGCAACTTCTGCGCAATAACTGTTAGTCGGGAGCTTCATGAAATGGGTGTTCCACATACACATCCACATGGTAATGAATTGTGTTTGATTTCTGTTCATCAGCTTTTCTCCCAGACGGCTTGCAGACAGCTAGGAGTTATAGCTCAGACACCTGTAGGATTGTCAAACGTGTGCCTGCCGACAGTACTTAGCACCTCTGACCAGTGTTGACAGTCAATCTCTTTTGTGTTCACACAGCAAAGACCTTGGAAGTCGTCAGCCGCTCAGCCATGTTAACATACTCCAAACCAGAAGGTGGCAGCAGCGTTGTTTGGCAATGCATGTCCATGTGTGTTACTTTATGGTCTAGTCAGTGTTAGCTAGCTAGATAGCTGCAGTAATGAGGCTATTGTTGTTCATCTCTTGTTGATACTAGCTGAAGGATAAATCACTAGCTAGCAAGATGACAAAGAAACAATTTCATTCGCTCTCCATAATCGCATACAGCCCATAGATCCATTTTTTAGCGAGCTGGATAAAACTAGCAAATAAAGCAAATAAATAGACATTGTTTGTATGTGTGCCATTTTGTAGTTTATCAATTTTGCTCCAAATAGCAATTGTTTAAGAGATATATCAGTGAAGACAACCTCTTCCAGGGCAATAGGGGAACCATGTTTATCTCAATACCTAGCCATGGGACAGAATAATCATGTCTAAACCAATGGGGGGTGAAATGCTAGAACCAGGAAATACATTTGGTTTCTTCTACATCTTCCTCTCTTTGTAAATGTATATGTTTTATCCAGGGGATGTTTACCTTGCCATATTATTATTATTTTTTACCTTTATTTAACCAGGTAATGTTCTCCAGTTGCTTTGTGATTGGCTCAGTGTTCTGTCACTCATGGGAACAATACTTCACCACAAAATATTTGTATTTATTTAACTAGGCAAGTCAGTTAAGAACAAATTATTGTTTTCAATGATGGCCTAGGAACAGTGGGTTAAACTGCCTCTTCAAGAGCAGAACGACAGATTTGTACAGCTTGGGGGTTTGAACTTGCAACCTTCCGGTTACTAGTCCAACGCTCTAACCACTAGGCTACCCTGCTGCCCCGTATATACTCAGTGTTCAAAACATTAAGGACCACTGTGAAATATATTTTCCATAACCAAACATAGTATTTCAACTGGTGGCCAAAAACCAAAAGTAAAAGACGCGAAAACCAAACTTAAGACCGGAAGCTTAGAAATAGTGCAGTGAGCTCTTTCAGTGTCTTTGTACGAGGTAGTAGTTGCCAGGCCACCGCCTTGTGTCAAGAACTGCAATGCTGCAGGGGTTTTCATGTAAAATAGTTTCCCATGTGCATGCTTGTGGCGAAGCGCAAGCATTTTGTATGCTGTAGGGTTAAGATTTCCCTTCACTGGAACTATGAAAAACAGCCCCAGACCATTATTCCTTCTCCACCAAACTTTACAGTTGGCACTATGCATTCGGGCGGGTAGTGTTCACCTGGCATCTGCCAAACCCAGATTCATTGTTCAAGCGTGATTCGTCACTTGAGAGAATGCCTTTCCACTGCTCCAGAGTCCAATTACACCACTCCAGCCGACGCTTGGCATTACACATGGTGATCTTAGGCTTGTGTGCGGCTGCTTGGCCATGGAAACCCATTTCATGAAGCTCCTGACTAACTGTTAATGTGCTGACATTGCTTCCAAAGGCAGTTTGGAACTCGGTAGTGAGTGTTGCAACCGAGGACAGGCTGTTTTTACACTCTACGCGCTTCACCACTTCACCAAAAGTCTTAAGCAACATTTCTATTGGATTTTTTGTTGGAATTCTTTTGGAATTGTTTGGAACTTTATTGGGTATTCTTTTAGAATTGTTGGAACTTTATTGGGGGTTATTTTTATAATTGTTGGAACTTTATTGGGAATTATTTTAGAATTGTTGGAACTTTATTGGGAATTATTTTAGAATTGTTGGAATTTTGTTGGGAGTTCTTTTGGAAATGTTGGAACTTTATGGGGAATTCTATTCCAATCCAATAGTACTAGGATTCTGATCCCTCTCTCTCTCTCCTCTCTCTCTCTCTGTGTGTTATGCGTCAAACAGCAGTGCTTCCTGTAAGTGTATGGTGTAACTCTGCCTTGACACAGTGACCTGTGGCTGGGCTCTCAGGGAGTATTCTGTGTCGTTCCCCTCATAGAACCATCACTGATCTCCTCCTTTCTGAACTCCCTCTGTATGGGCTAACTGATCTCCTGCCTCTTCTTCTCTGTGGACGTGCAACTGCACTATAAAGGGAAGGACTAACCCTGGGCAGGGCATCTCGTATGATGAGAGAGAATGAGAGAAGATAAGAACTCCAGTTGATCTGATCGTTACCATTCGTTGTGTTCTTCTTTCCTTCAAGAAAACAGAAACTTCTAATCTTGTTTGGGGACAGCGAGTTCATGAGTTGCTGATTGAGCTTGTGATTCGGTGTTCCTTTCTTTTTCTGACTATGCGTCATCAACAGTCAGATCCATCACAGCACCAGTTTACCTGATTCAGTTGGACGTGACTTTGGGCTCTTGTTTGGACTTTCAGTACTCTCTCGTTACATTTTCCCAACATTTTGAATCGTCACACTTGGTCTGCTTCTATTTGTCTATGCCTGATTACAGACCAGTTTCTTCCAGACCAACCCAGCCAAGCCGCCACCATGCCCGTCCGCATCATGTGCAGCATCTCCTTCTCGGCCGACGACGAGCCCAGAGGACTGGGAAAAGACGGCTTCGACGACCGCTACCGCAAGGGGATCAAATCCGGTGATGGCGGCGGTCGGGGGGATTACCGGGAGGACGGGTGTGATGAATTGGACGTGTATGACGAAGATGAAGACGACGCCAGCCAGTTAGACAGCCTCGCAGAGTTCTTCGACAGCTGCTCGCTCCACGGCGCCAACCACATCTTCGCAGAAGACAAGAAGTTCAGCGTGCGTCAGGGCCTCTGGGCCATCGTCTTCCTGTTAGCTCTCTCTGCTTTCCTCCTCCAGGTGTTCGACCGTGTCGTCTACTACCTGTCCTACGATCACGTCACAATGCTGGACGAGAGAAATGCCCCAAACTTGACCTTCCCGGCCGTCACCTTCTGCAACTACAACTACTTCCGCCGCTCCCAGATCAGTTATAGTGACCTGCTGTTCATGGGCCAGCTGCTGGGGTATGAAGACAACATGGCCCCTGGGATGCCCCTGGCCCCTGAGCCTGACCGCCAGGGATCCAGGTTCAGCCTCGATGAGTTCCACAACCGCACC
Organism: Oncorhynchus gorbuscha; assembly: GCF_021184085.1. Lineage (NCBI taxonomy): Eukaryota > Metazoa > Chordata > Actinopteri > Salmoniformes > Salmonidae > Oncorhynchus > Oncorhynchus gorbuscha. The sequence goes on along the minus strand of NC_060175.1, from coordinate 11,642,815 downwards.
AGACACCGTATAGAAGATATGCTGCTGGAGTGCAACTTCAGAGGGAAAGAGTGTGGCCCGGAGGCCTTCAGAGAGGTACAGCATATAATAATAATAATAATAATAATAACAGTAGCCGGTTAGTGATTATTAGTATTACCGCTGGTGATAAAAGTGATAATAGAATAACTTTGGAGGGATAGAGTGTGGTGCCGAAGCCTTCCAAGACTACTACTACTACTAGCTACTGATGTAATCTAGCTGTCTCCGAACCTTTCTTACACATTTCATGGGGTTTACAGTGTACTGATGTAATCTTGCTGTCTCCGAACCTTTCTTACACATTTCATGGGGTTTACAGTGTACTGATGTAATCTTGCTGTCTCCGAACCTTTCTTACACATTTCATGGGGTTTACAGTGTACTGATGTAATCTTGCTGTCTCCGAACCTTTCTTGCACATTACAGTGCTTCCACTTTTCCCTTAATATTGCAACACTGGGAAATCTATTGCAATTGAAAGGAATTGTGTAGCGTAGTCAGTGAAAGTAAATGGATAGAGATGTATTGATATTTGGGCATTTGACTGCACTTTGCCATTGTCCCCTTGACTGTTACCTCTAGATAAAACATGGTTTGCATGCTGAATGGCAGGCTGTTATTTGTGGACAATGCTCTGCCACATCAGCATATTGATTTCACCATAACCTTTGCACAGTATATCGCTCTGACTGCGAATGACTGAATTTCATCAGTATCATGTTTATGCATCAGGCAATAATGACAGTGTTCTGTTTTTACCCAGCCTGACAGGAATGTGATATCTTTATTTGAAATCCCTCGATATCACCTGTTGACAGTTTTGACAGCATTTCTTGGAGTCGCTTTCAAGATTCCCTGAAATCACATCTGCAGCACATCTCAATCCATGACCAGTCTTCTCCTTCCTAACACCCTGACCCTAACATTAACCCTGACCCTGACCCTGACCCTAACAATAACCCTGACCCTGACCCTGACCCTAACAATAACCGTGACCCTGACCCTAACCCTAACAATAACCCTGACCCTGACCCTAACAATAAACCTAACCCTAACAATAACCCTGACCCTAACAATAACCCTGACCCTAACAATAACCCTGACCCTGACCCTAACAATAAACCTAACCCTAACAATAACCCTGACCCTAACAATAACCCTGACCCTGACCCTAACAATAAACCTAACCCTAACAATAACCCTGACCCTAACAATAACCCTGACCCTAACAATAACCCTGACCCTGACCCTAACAATAACCCTGACCCTGACCCTAACAATGAACCTGACCCTAACAATAACACTGACCCTGACCCTAACAATAACCCTGACCCTAACAATAACCCTGACCCTAACAATAACCCTGAACCCTAACAATAACCCTCCCTGATAACAATAACCTGACCCTAACCTGACCCTAACAATAAACCTGACCCTAACAATAACACTGACCCTGACCCTAACAATAACCCTGACCCTAACAATAACCCTGACCCTGACCCTAACCCTAACCCTGACCCTAACACCCTAACCCTGACCCTAACCCTGACCCTAACCCTGACCCTAACACTAACCCTGACCCTAACCCTAACCCTGACCCTAACCCTGACCCTTACCCATCCACCTCCTAGAGGCATAGATAATAGGAATAGATTTATCATATTGTCTATATAATATAATATGTAGACATAGATTATACTTGACTGGGTCCTGTTATCCTTAAAAAAATACTGATAATCATCTGTACTTTCAAACCAACAACCTCAACCCTTATCACAGATATTAGAGAATAAACAGCCAGCCTCGTTTTAACTGGAAAAATCGTTATTAATGGGTAGTTAATGTACAATATAGGCAGCTGTTTTCTGAGAACCAAAGATAACCTGATAACTGCTTTGCTAAGAAATAACTATACATTTTTTGCTGAAGGAGAACAGAGAGAATCATATTCACATTAAGTGTGTGAAATGGAAGAAAAGTCCAGGGCCAAGCACTCAAGTGGGTGGCTTGCACCTTCATCACGGTATCCATGGTGACCCATTTTTCCTCTCAGAGACACAAGGTAAAGTTGCATCGATTCCCTATATTCATGCTGTGTTGTATAGGACTCTATTTTTTAATAAACCAAAACATTTGGAACACATGCTCTGTCCATGACATAGACCGACATAGGATGCCTTATTGGTACCGAACGGCAAGCAGTACTGGAGCAGCTAATCTCCTGAACAGCTAATCAAAGGACTACCCAGACCCCTCTTTTACGCTGCTGCTACTCTGTGTTTATTATCTATACATAGTCACTTTAACTCTACCTACATGTACATATTATCTCAATTACCTCAACTAACCGGTGCTCCCGCACGTTGACTCTGTACCGGTACCCCCTGTATATAGCCTCCACATTGACTCTGTACCGGTATCCCCATGTATATAGCCTCCACATTGACTCTGTACCGGTACCCCCTGTATATAGCCTCCACATTGACTCTGTACCGTACTACCCTGTATATAACCTCCACGTGGACTCTGTACCGGTACCCCCTGTATATAGCCTCCACATTGACTCTGTACTGGTACCCCATGTATATAGCCTCCACATTGACTCTGTACCGGTACCCCCTGTATATAGCCTCAACATTGACTCTGTACCGGTACCCCCTGTATAAAGCCTCCACATTGACTCTGTACCGGTACACCCTGTATATAGCCTCCACATTGACTCTGTACCGGTACCCCCTGTATATAGTCTCCACATTGACTCTGTACCGGTACCCCCTGTATATAGCCTCCACATTGACTCTGTACCGGTACCCCCTGTATATAGTCTCCACATTGACTCTGTACCGGCACCCCCTGTATATAGCCTCCACATTGACTATACCGGTACCCCTTGTATAAAGCCTCCACATTGACTCTGTACCGTAACACCCTGTATATAGCCTCCACATTGACTCTGTACCGGTACCCCCCTGTATATAGTCTCCACATTGACTCTGTACCGGTACCCCCTGTATATAGCCTCCACATTGACTATACCAGTACCCCCTGTATATAGTCTCCACATTGACTCTGTACCGGCACCCCCTGTATATAGCCTCCACATTGACTATACCGGTACCCCTTGTATAAAGCCTCCACATTGACTCTGTACCGTAACACCCTGTATATAGCCTCCACATTGACTCTGTACCGTAACACCCTGTATATAGCCTCCACATTGACTCTGTACCGGTACCGCCTGTATATAGCCTCCACATTGACTCTGTACCGGTACCCCCTGTATATAGCCTCCACATTGACTCTGTACCATAACACCCTGTATATAGCCTCCACATTGACTCTGTACCGGTACCGCCTGTATATAGCCTCCACATTGACTCTGTACCGTAACACCCTGTATATAGCCTCCACATTGACTCTGTACCGTAACACCCTGTATATAGCCTCCACATTGACTCTGTACCGGTAACCCCTGTATATAGCCTCCACATTGACTCTGTACCGGTACCCCCTGTATATAGCCTCCACATTGACTCTGTACCGGTACCCCCTGTATATAGCCTCCACATTGACTCTGTACCGGTACCCCCCTGTTTATAGCCTCGCTTGTCTACACTTACAGCCTCTGTGACAAATACAATTTGATGTCACTTGTTAAATCCACTTCAATCAGTGTAGATGAAGGGGAGGAGACAGGATTTGTAATTCTTGAGACAATCGAGAATTGCTGAACCTGGAGTAAGGGCTGTATAATGCTAGTGCGGTTGTTTTTACATGAAGAAATTTCAAACTAACGTGACTTTGACACTTGCGCCTACTTACAGCCAGCCGAAAATAGAGGCCGGAATTTCCTGCGTGAACCAGTGCAGCCTTGTGTTTTTATTTTGAATAATTGACTCCATTTTTTGTTTGTTACACACAATTGGATCAGAGCACTGTAGTACAAAACATATATTTATAAAGAGAGGAGTTTAAAGTAGGGGTAGCAGTGTTATTGGTGTTAAGGTATATCAACATATCCTGTCAGGGATGTCTTCATAATACTACCCCTCCTCCGCTGAGTGGTTAGGTCTACTGGGACTAACAACACCTCCAGTGATGTATGTATCCCTCCGCTGAGTGGTTAGGTCCACTGGGACATATAAAGCCCCTGGAAATGGAAGATAAACACAACCATCAGTGAAATAAACACCAGGCTGGAGTTGGCGGTTAAAATCCCTAGTGGGAGAGAGACTTAGAAAACCCCAAAGATAATACATGTATTTATCCACACACCTCTCCCCTGTCAGTGTGTACAACCAATAGGGAGCATTTATCTGGAGTCATCTGGTCATTGGAACCAATAGAAGAGATGATGAGACAAAATTATTCCAGTCTTTATTATCATAAGCTTTGTGTTGGTGGAGAAGGAAAGTGTGTGTGTGTGTGTGTGTGTGTGTGTGTGTGTGTGTGTGTGTGTGTGTGTGTGTGTGTGTGTGTGTGTGTGTGTGTGTGTGTGTGTGTGTGTGTGTGTGTGTGTGTGTGTGTGTGTGTGTGTGTGTGTGCTTGCGTCCGTGTGTGTGGTGGTTTTTGCCATAGCACTACACAGCTGATTCAAATAATCAAAGCTTAATGATTAGTTGATTATTTTAATTAGCTGTGGACTGCTAGAGCAACAACAAAACACGCTCACCCCTTGGGGTCCACAGGCCTGAGTTTGGGAAACACTGCTCTAAGCATTGCCCTGGGTCTGTATCAAATTATCTTCACTCATTTCCCCTGCAGTAAATAGATAGGTGTCCTGTCCAGAGCAGAGCTATAGAAAGGTGCCTTCAACAGGGCTAGTTGGACACACACACACACACACACACACACACACACACACACACACACACACACACACACACACACACACACACACACACACACACACACACACACACACACACACACACACACACACACAGACAGAGGGCTCAGCTTACAGCATTCTGTCCCAGGGCAGCAGAATATGATCAGGCCTGGAGCACTGGAAGGAGCAGAAGGAAGGATGAGGAGGCAGCAGCTACATCCTGACTCTATCCATTAGTCCCAGATCCCTTTACATCCCAACTCAGCATCACCGTCACCGCATGAGCACTTCGGTTTCAACCTTCTGCTGTCTCCTCAGAACATAGAGCTGAACTCCTGCTGTCTCCTTGAGAACATAGAGCTGAACTCCTGCTGTCTCCTTGAGAACATAGAGCTGAACTTCTGCTGTTTCCTCAAGAACATAGAGCTGAACTCCTGCTGTCTCCTCGAGAACATAGAGCTGAACTCCTGCTGTCTCCTTGAGAACATAGAGCTGAACTTCTGCTGTTTCCTCAAGAACATAGAGCTGAACTCCTGCTGTCTCCTCGAGAACATAGAGCTGAACTTCTGCTGTCTCCTCGAGAACATAGAGCTGAACTCCTGCTGTCTCCTTGAGAACATAGAGCTGACCTTCTGCTGTCTCCTTGAGAACATAGAGCTGACCTTCTGCTGTCTCCTTGAGAACATAGAGCTGAACTCCTGCTGTCTCCTTGAGAACATAGAGCTGAACTCCTGCTGTCTCCTTGAGAACATAGAGCTGAACTTCTGCTGTCTCCTTGAGAACATAGAGCTGAACTTCTGCTGTCTCCTCGAGAACATAGAGCTGAACTCCTGCTGTCTCCTTGAGAACATAGAGCTGACCTTCTGCTGTCTCCTTGAGAACATAGAGCTGACCTTCTGCTGTCTCCTTGAGAACATAGAGCTGAACTCCTGATAGAGCTGGCCTTCTGCTGTCTCCTTGAGAACATAGAGCTGACCTTCTGCTGTCTCCTTGAGAACATAGAGCTGAACTCCTGCTGTCTCCTCGAGAACATAGAGCTGAACTTCTGCTGTCTCCTTGAGAACATAGAGCTGAACTTCTGCTGTCTCCTTGAGAACATAGAGCTGAACTTCTGCTGTCTCCTCGAGAACATAGAGCTGAACTTCTGCTGTCTCCTCGATAACATAGAACTGAACTTCTGCTGTCTCCTTGAGAACATAGAGCTGAACTTCTGCTGTCTCCTTGAGAACATAGAGCTGAACTTCTGCTGTCTCCTCGAGAACATAGAGCTGAACTTCTGCTGTCTCCTCAAGAACATAGAGCTGAACTTCTGCTGTCTCCTTGAGAACATAGAGCTGAACTTCTGCTGTCTCCTTGAGAACATAGAGCTGAACTTCTGCTGTCTCCTCGAGAACATAGAGCTGAACTTCTGCTGTCTCCTCGATAACATAGAACTGAACTTCTGCTGTCTCATTGAGAACATAGAGCTGAACTCCTGCTGTCTCCTTAAGAACATAGAGCTGACCTTCTGCTGTCTCCTTGAGAACATAGAGCTGACCTTCTGCTGTCTCTTTGAGAACATAGAGCTGAACTTCTGCTGTCTCCTCGAGAACATAGAGCTGAACTTCTGCTGTCTCCTCGAGAACATAGAGCTGAACTTCTGCTGTCTCCTTGAGAACATAGAGCTGAACTTCTGCTGTCTCCTCGAGAACATAGAGCTGAACTTCTGCTGTCTCCTTGAGAACATAGAGCTGAACTTCTGCTGTCTCCTTGAGAACATAGAGCTGAACTTCTGCTGTCTCCTCGAGAACATAGAGCTGAACTTCTGCTGTCTCCTCAAGAACATAGAGCTGATCTTCTGGTGACTCCTTAAGAATATAGAGCTGACCTTCTGGTGACTCCTTAAGAACATAGAGCTGAACTCCAAAGTGGCCTCCTCTTGCTTTAGCCACCTGTTCCTGTGATGATGTTAGACCATGTTGGGTGCATGTGGAAAGGATATCGTTCCTATGCAACATGCAATCCTTCAACTGATGCAGACAGTATTGCCCCCTATGTTGTAGACAACACTACTCACAGTTTATGGAGAGATCTTGGAGAGCCTGTAATGGTGTCCTACTCACCCTGACGATGGTAGATGGGAAGATTGGAATCGTGTCCACTCTACTGGTGGATATTTGTAATCTGTGTGTGTGTGTGTGTGTGTGTGTGTGTGTGTGTGTGTGTGTGTGTGTGTGTGTGTGTGTGTGTGTGTGTGTGTGTGTGTGTGTGTGTGTGTGTGTGTGTGTGTGTGTGTGTGTGTGTGTGTGTGTGGGTGGGTGGGTGGGTGGGTGGGTGGGTGGGCGACTCGGGCGGGCGGGCGGGCGTGTGTGTGCGCATGCGTGTGTGTGTATGTTTGTGTTTGTGTGTGTGTGTATTTGACCTTGACACAACTAGTAGTTCTGTAACCTGAGTGTGGCTTGGCTCTGGGTAGTTGGATTAGAGCAGCCAGATACTGAAGCTGTGGCCCCAGGGGGCACCAAGTGGCTGACAACAACACAGACACATCAAATATTAAACAGAGTGAGAAATAGATGTCCTGCCTTCTGATTTCCCTTTGCCTCCTCATTAGCCTCAATAGCATGGGATCCTTCAGTTCACCATTCAATGGACCATATTGATTGATTGATTGATTGATTGATTGATTGATTGATTGATTGATTGATTGATTGATTGATTGATTGATTGAAGGAAGGAAGGACAGGCTACTCAAACTGGAGACGACATATCAGCGGTGACATATATACTGTTCCATATATACAGTTCTATATACTGTTCTATATATACAGTTATATATACTGTTCTATATACTGTTCTATAGATACAGTTCTATATATACAGTTCTATATACTGTTCTATATATACTGTTCTATATATACAGTTCTATATACTGTACTATATATACTGTTCTATATATATACGGTTCTATATACTGTTCTATATATACTGTTCTATATATACAGTTCTATATACATTACATTACATTTAAGTCATTTAGCAGACGCTCTTATCCAGAGCGACTTACAAATTGGTGCATTCACCTTATGACATCCAGTGGAACAGCCACTTTACAATAGTGCATCTACATATTTTAAGGGGGGGAGAAGGATTACTTTATCCTATCCTAGGTATTCCTTAAATACTTATATACTGTACTATATATACTGTTCTATATATATACGGTTCTATATACTGTTCTATATATACAGTTCTATATACTGTACTATATATACTGTTCTATATATATATACGGTTCTATATACTGTTCTATATATACAGTTCTATATACTGTTCTATATATACTGTTCTATATTGAGGTGTTCTCTCTACAAACCACTATGTATCCCATGCTGTTCTATATTGAGGTGTTCTCTCTACAAACCACTATGTATCCCATGCAGTTCTATATTGAGGTGTTCTCTCTACAAGCCACTATGTATCCCATGCTGTTCTATATTGAGGTGTTCTCTCTACAAACCACTATGTATCCCATGCTGTTCTATATTGAGGTGTTCTTTCTACATGCCACTATAATATATGCCATTTAGCAGACGCTTTTACCCCAACAGTGGTACCCAACTCCAGTCACACTGCTGCTCTCTGTGTCCCATGCTGTTCTATATTGAGGTGTTCTCTCTACATGCCACTATGTATCCCATGCTGTTCTATATTGAGGTGTTCTCTCTACATGCCACTATGTATCCCATGCTGTTCTATATTGAGGTGTTCTCTCTACATGCCACTATGTATCCCATGCTGTTCTATATTGAGGTGTTCTCTCTACATGCCACTATGTATCCCATGCTGTTCTATATTGAGGTGTTCTCTCTACATGCCACTATGTATCCCATGCTGTTCTATATTGAGGTGTTCTCTCTACAAACCACTATGTATCCCATGCAGGGTTGGGTAGGTTCTTAATGTAGTCCCTGACAGTTACTAGTTACCTACTAGTTGTAATCAAGTAACGATTACATTAGAAGAAGACAAACAAGGAATATTACCGATTGATTGACATAAATCAATGTTAGAGTTTACATAGCTGGCCATTAGTGGATGATGTATTTTACTTTATGGGTTATGTAGACTTTTAACTCAATACTTTCTACTTCAATACAGATAATTAAATGATTAGGCTTCCTATTAAAAACCAAATCTGTCAGATTTCCAGTCATTCCAAATAATTAAATACCCCTTGATCTTCAAGAATAGGACTTGGAAATATTGAAATATAGATAGATTAGTCTAATTGTTTTACCTAAAAATAACCAGAAAAATAAGGACGTATTGACCTACTCTGTTGTTTTTGTTGTTGTCGTGGACGACTGATGCTGCTCTCATGGAATGGCATACTTTGAGCACTACTGAAAAGTGCTAGTTGCATGACTTGCATAATGAATGCCATGTGCTGCATAGGCCTGTTGTTTATGTTGTTGTCGTGGACGACTGATGCTGCTCTCATGGAATGGCATACTTTGAGCACTACTGAAAAGTGCTAGTTGCATGACTTGCATAATGAATGCCATGTGCTGCATAGGCCGGTTGTTTATGTTGCTGACACCATATAATTAGGAATTACATTACTGACTGAATTGAATAGGATTCTCTATGGGTGCCATTTTGATGCCACCATAGAATTAGGAATTACATTACTGACTGAATGGAATAGGATTCTCTATGGGTGCCATTTTGATGCCACCATAGAATTAGGAATTACATTACTGACTGAATTGAATAGGATTCTCTATGGGTGCCATTTTGATGCCACCATAGAATTAGGAATTACATTACTAACTGAATTGAATAGGATTCTCTATGGGTGCCATTTTGATGCCACCATAGGATTAGGAATTACATTACTGACTGAATTGAATAGGATTCTCTATGGGTGCCATTTTGATGCCACCATAGAATTAGGAATTACATTACTGACTGAATTGAATAGGATTCTCTATGGGTGCCATTTTGATGCCACCATAGAATTAGGAATTACATTACTGACTGAATTGAATAGGATTCTCTATGGGTGCCATTTTGATGCCACCATAGAATTAGGAATTACATTACTGACTGAATGGAATAGGATTCTCTATGGGTGCCATTTTGATGCCACCATAGAATTAGGAATTACATTACTGACTGAATGTAATAGGATTCTCTATGGGTGCCATTTTGATGCCACCATAGAATTAGGAATTACATTACTGACTGAATGGAATAGGATTCTCTATGGGTGCCATTTTGATGCCACCATAGAATTAGGAATTACATTACTGACTGAATGGAATAGATTCTCTATGGGTGCCATTTTGATGCCACCATAGAATTAGGAATTACATTACTGACTGAATGGAATAGGATTCTCTATGGCTGCCATTTTGATGCCACCATAGGTCTATCAGAAGTGTGTGTTCAAGCATATGTCTAATAGGCCTTTGTAGTTTTTGGTTGAATCAGCACTAATTAGATTGAGCAATAAAATCCTTACTCGTGGTCTTCTTTAAATAAACCTCTTTTTGACTGTATCTGTGGAGCACAATACTATGGAGGAGTTTAGAAGGGAGGAACTCCCTGAAACTCTTATTCTATAGAGACTGTGATCCACACTATGTCTATGCAAGCTGTTGCAAGAGAGCATTTTTCATTGGCTGTCTGCTGTTTGCATAAACAATGATTGACAGGCAGCTTTGCTTAAACTTCTTCAATTCAATCATTATTGGGTTAAAATATACATCCACAACAAACACAATAATTTAGAGAGCAGCAGTGTGATTCACATCGTTGAGAGAGCAGCAGTGTGATTCATATCGTTGAGAGAGCAGCAGTGTGATTCACATCATTGAGAGAGCAGCAGTGTGATTCACATCGTTGAGAGAGCAGCAGTGTGATTCATATCATTGAGAGAGCAGCAGTGTGATTCACATCATTGAGAGAGCAGCAGTGTGATTCACATCATTGAGAGAGCAGCAGTGTGATTCACATTGTTGAGAGAGCAGCAGTGTGATTCACATCGTTGAGAGAGCAGCAGTGTGATTCACATCATTGAGAGAGCAGCAGTGTGATTCACATCATTGAGAGAGCAGCAGTGTGATTCATATCATTGAGAGAGCTGCAGTTTGATTCACATTATTGAGAGAGCAGCAGTGTGATTCACATCATTGAGAGAGCAGCAGTGTGATTCACATCGTTGAGAGAGCAGCAGTGTGATTAACATCGTTGAGAGAGCAGCAGTGTGATTCATATCGTTGAGAGAGCAGCAGTGTGATTCACATCATTGAGAGAGCAGCAGTGTGATTCATATCATTGAGAGAGCAGCAGTGTGATTCACATCATTGAGAGAGCAGCAGTGTGATTCATATCATTGAGAGAGCAGCAGTGTGATTCACATCATTGAGAGAGCAGCAGTGTGATTCATATCATTGAGAGAGCAGCAGTGTGATTCACATCATTGAGAGAGCAGCAGTGTGAATTATATCTTTGAGAGCGCAGCAGTGTGATTCATATCATTGAGAGAGCAGCAGTGTGATTCATATCGTTGAGAGAGCAGCAGTGTGATTCATATCGTTGAGAGAGCAGCAGTGTGATTCACATTGTTGAGAGAGCAGCAGTGTGATTCATATCGTTGAGAGAGCAGCAGTGTGATTCACATCGTTGAGAGAGCAGCAGTGTGATTCACATCGTTGAGAGAGCAGCAGTGTGATTCACATCGTTGAGAGAGCAGCAGTGTGATTCACATCGTTGAGAGAGCAGCAATGTGATTCACATCGTTGAGAGAGCAGCAGTGTGAGTACCCCAACAGTGGTACCCAACTCCAGTCCCCCAGTACCCCCAACAGTGGTACCCAACTCCAGTCCTCCAGTTCCCCAACAGTGGTTCCCAACTCCAGTCCTCCAGTTCCCCAACAGTGGTTCCCAACTCCAGTCTTCCAGTACCCCAACAGTGGTACCCAACTCCAGTCCTCCAGTACCCCCAACAGTGGTACCCAACTCCAGTCCTTCAGTTCCCCAACAGTGGTTCCCAACTCCAGTCCTCCAGTACCCCCAACAGTGGTACCCAACTCCAGTCCTCCAGTTCCCCAACAGTGGTTCCCAACTCCAGTCCTCCAGTTCCCCAACAGTGGTTCCCAACTCCAGTCTTCCAGTACCCCAACAGTGGTACCCAACTCCAGTCCCCCAGTACCCCCAACAGTGGTACCCAACTCCAGTCCTCCAGTTCCCCAACAGTGGTTCCCAACTCCAGTCCTCCAGTACCCCCAACAGTGGTACCCAACTCCAGTCCCCCAGTTCCCCAACAGTGGTTCCCAACTCCAGTCCTCCAGTACCCCCAACAGTGGTACCCAACTCCAGTCCTCCAGTACCCTCAACAGCGGTTCCCAACTCCAGTCCTCCAGTACCCCCAACAATGGTTCCCAACTCCAGTCTTCCAGTACCCCAACAGTGGTACCCAACTCCAGTCCCCCAGTACCCCCAACAGTGGTACCCAACTCCAGTCCTCCAGTTCCCCAACAGTGGTTCCCAACTCCAGTCCTCCAGTACCCCCAACAGTGGTGCCCAACTCCAGTCCTCCAGTACCCCCAACAGTGGTTCCCAACTCCAGTCCTCCAGTACCCCCAACAGTGGTACCCAACTCCAGTCCTCCAGTACCCCCAACAGTGGTACCCAACTCCAGTCCTCCAGTACCCCCAACAGTGGTTCCCAACATGCATTTGGTGTGTCATCATAGTAGACTCTGACTTGGTGTCAGACTCACTCAGGTGGAACAAACTTCAACTGGCACCTTTTTTCAGGGCTGAATTGAATGTCATTGAGGAAACATCATTTACATTTACATTTAAGTCATTTAGCAGACGCTCTTATCCAGAGCGACTTACAAATTGGTGCATTCACCTTATGACATCCAGTGGGACAGTCAGAAAGGTATCGTAATGTATTCTTTCACAAAACATACTTTCTGAATTTAAAAGTATTCCAAGAAGTAATCATATCATTTTTTATAAAGTAAATGTAATCTGATTGCAATATTTTAGCTAGTAACATAGCAGATTACAGTTACAGTTTTTTGTAATCAGTTACATGTCATCCCCAACTCCCCAACCCTGAGGTGTGAAACTGAGCATTTCAGTTTGGATTCTATTGCTTCAATACAATACCTCCCAAACTCTAAATTCTAAAGTCAAAACTCTAAATTCTAAAGTCTGAACTCTAAATTCTAAAGTCTGAACTATAAACTCTAAAGTCTAAATTCTAAACTGTAGTCTAAAGTCTGAACTCTAAATTCTAAAGTCTAAATTCTAAACTGTAAACTCTAAATTCTAAAGTCTAAATTCTAAACTGTAAACTCTAAAGTCTAAACTCTAAATTCTAAAGTCTAAATTCTAAACTGTAAACTCTAAAGTCTAAACTCTAAATTCTAAAGTCTATATTCTAAACTCTAAAGTCTAAAGTCTGAACTTTAGACATCCGAGTCCTTGCGCTGTATTAAAATCATGGTTGTAATGACGTCAATTCAACCAGTGTTGAAATGACGTTAAATGGCAGTCAGGCTAGGATGTGTCTCTGGAGAAAGGAGGTGTGCTATACAGGGAATATGGTGTCATTTGAGGCTGATCTATTGATTGAATTCAGTCTTCAGTCATCACTGGCTGCTTTCTCCCCGGGACTCGACAGAGGTCACTGTAGTCCCCATGGAGAGACTGAGGCACGATGCGTCTGGCCTTCCAATGATCTGAAATGTTAGAGCACAGCCTGGAGCAGTTACACATTCTGGTTTCTAGACTGGTGATTACTGTTGCAAATCAATTCAAAGTTTACAAATTGATTATATTTGTTTTAATTGCTCACCTATTCAGAGTTGGTAAGTTGAACAAAATGTTGTCTGAAGCTATGGATATTTGGAATAAATTTGGCCCTGATAGCAATTTGTATGTATGATCTCTTTGTAATAATTAGTCAAATCTTTGGTAAGACAGGCAGTAGAATTGACTGTGACAGCTGTCACACTTGTCATGTCTCTAGTTCACCACTAGAGGACACTGTTTTATAAGTAAAGATTTGGCTCTTTGGTACAATGCCTTATTCCTTATGGAAGGAATCACTATTTCTACCCTGTTGCCCCTCTTAAATGTGTATTGAATAGTTTACAATTATATTGTTAACATCAAGATGTGAACCAGTGACAATATCAAAAGTTGGTCTAAGATTAGGCTGTCCGTGAATTTATATCCGTTTCGTATCTTCAGAGTTCCTGAATGTTTAGAAAAACTATTTCGATTTCAATCAGATAGCATGTTTTCAAAAGCAGGAGTGACTCGAGGTGTTTAATTGTCAAAATCAATAGAGGAGTCTTAACTAAAGGCCTCTTCTCTTTGTCCCGCAGTCGTTCTCTGGATACTCAGAAGGGTCTCTGTATCCCGTGGTTACAGGATGTTCGTCACTCATGCTTCGATGATTAACTGACGTTTTCAGAAACACCCCTTTAATCAACTCACACATCGCTCTTCGTATCGAGAGATTACAAACATGAACACACACACACACACACACCTCACACACACACACACACACACACACACACACACACACACACACACACACACACACACACACACACACACACACACACACACACACACACACACACACACACACACACACACCTCACACACACACACACCTCACACACACACACACACACACACACACACACACACACACACACACACACACACACACACACACACACACACACACACACACACACACACACACACACACACACACACCTCACACACACACAAACACACACACACACACACACACACACACACACACACACACACACACACACACACACACACACACACACACACACACACACACACACACACACACCTCACACACACACACACACACACACACACACACACACACCTCACACACACACACACACACACACACACACACACACAGAGAAGAGAAGCCACAGCCCAGAGAAGCCACAGCCCAGTGAAACCACAGCCCAGAGAAGACACAGCCCAGAGAAGCCACAGCCCAGAGAAGCCACAGCCCAGAGAAGCCACACCCCAGAGAAGCCACAGCCCAGAGAAGCCACAGCCCAGAGAAGCCACAGAGAAGAGAAGCCACAGCCCAGAGAAGCCACAGCATCCCCAGTCGCGCCCTCAGAGCATGCGCAGACCAGCTGGCTGGTGTGTTTACGGACATATTCAATCAATCCCTTTCCCAGTCTGTTGTTCCCACATGCTTCAAGAGGGCCACCATTTGTCCTGTTCCCATGAAAGCTACGGTAACTGAGCGAAACGACTAGCACTCGCTTCCGTCATCATGAAGTACTTTGAGAGACTAGTCAAGGACCATATCACCTCCACCCTACCTGACACCCTAGACCCACTCCAATTTGCTTACCGCCCAAATGGGTCCACAGACGATGCAATCTCAACCACACTGCACACTGCCCTAACCCATCTGGACAAGAGGAATACCTATGTGAGAATACCTATGTGAGAACCCTGGGTCTCGACCCCGCCCTGTGCAACTGGGTACTGGACTTCTTGACGGGCCGCCCCCAGGTGTTGAGGGTAGGCAACAACATCTCCACCCCGCTGATCCTCAACACTGGGACCCCACAAGGGTCGGTTCTGAGCCCTCTCCTGTACTCCCTGTTCACCCACGACTGCGTGGCCACACACGCTTCGAACTCAATCATCAAGTTTGCGGACGACACAACAGTGGTAGGCTTGATTACCAACAACGACGAGACGGCCTACAGGGAGGAGGTGAGGGCCCTCGTAGTGTGGTGTCAGGAAAATAACCTCACACTCAACGTCAACAAAACTAAGGAGATGATTGTGGACTTCAGGAAACAGCAGAGGGAACACCCCCCTATCCACATCGATGGAACAGTAGTGGAGAGAGTAGTAAGTTTTAAGTTCCTCGGCATACACATCACACACAAACTGAATTGGTCCACCCACACAGACAGCATCGTGAAGAAGGCGCAGCAGCGCCTCTTCAACCTCAGGAGGCTGAAGAAATTCGGCTTGTCACCAAAAGCACTCACAAACTTCTACAGATGCACAATCGAGAGCATCCTGGCGGGCTGTATCACCGCCTGGTACGGCAACTGCTCCGCCCACAACCTTAAGGCTCTCCAGAGGGTAGGTCTGCAAAACGCATCACCGGGGGCAAACTACCTGCCCTCCAGGACACCTACACCACCTGATGTCACAGGAAGGCCATAAAGATCATCAAGGACAACAACCACCCGAGCCACTGCCTGTTCACCCCGCTATCATCCAGAAGGCGCGGTCAGTACAGGTGCATCAAAGCTGGGACCGAGAGACTGAAAAACAGCTTCTATCTCAAGGCCATCAGACTGTTAAACAGCCACCACTAACATTGAGTGGCTGCTGCCAACACACTGACTCAACTCCAGCCACTTTAATAATGGGAATTGATGGGAAATTATGTAAAATATATCACTAGCCACTTTAAACAATGCTACCTAATATAATGTTGACATAGCCTACATTATTCATCTCATATGTATACGTATATACTGTACTTTATATCATCTACTGCATCTTTATGTAATACATGTATCACTAGCCACTTTAACTATGCCACTTTGTTTACATACTCATCTCATATGTATATACTGTACTCGATACCATCTACTGTATCTTGCCTATGCCGCTCTGTACCATCACTCATTCATATATCTTTATGTACATATTCTTTATCCCCTTACACTTGTGTCTATAAGGTAGTAGTTTTGGAATTGTTAGATAGATTACTTGTTGGTTATTACTGCATTGTCGGAACTAGAAGCACAAGCATTTCGCTACACTCGCATTAACATCTGCTAACCATGTGTGTGACCAATAAAATTTGATTTGATTTGAGAAGCCACAGCCACAGAGAAGCCACAGCCACAGAGAAGAGAAGCCCACAGAAGCCACAGCCCAGAGAAGCCACAGCCCAGAGAAGCCACAGCCCAGGGAAGCCACAGAGAAGAGAAGCCACAGCCCAGAGAAGCCACAGCCCAGGGAAGCCACAGCCCAGGGAAGCCACAGAGAAGAGAAGCCACAGCCCAGAGAAGCCACAGCCCAGAGAAGCCACAGCCCAGAGAAGCCACAGCCCAGAGAAGCCACAGCCCAGAGAAGCCACAGCCCAGAGAAGCCACAACCACAGAGAAGCCACAGAGAAGAGAAGGCAGATCAGATGATAGTGTTAAGAGTGTGATTATTGGAAAAGGAGCCAGGCTGGTGACACTTGTCCTCAAAAACAGGTGTAGCCCAAATGACACTGTTCCCTAGGTAGTATGCTATTTTTCAAAATTAGCGGACTATGTAGGGAATACGGTGCCATTTGGTCAGCAGCCGTTAAAGATGGATCATGTACACAATTATCCTCTAAATTGTCTCAGTAAATCACCACCTGCTCCTATCCTCTCTCTGTCTGTCTTGTCTCCTGTGCAGCTGCATGGGTTCCTCCTCCCTCCCTTCCTTCTTCCCTTGCTTCCTCCCTCCCTCGCTGATTCACTGAACAATCTTGGAACTGAACATCCTCAGTGGGAGAGAAAGAACAAATTAGGTAGACAGAATGAGAGTGAGAAGGGGGGAGAATTCTGACTGAGAGAATACAGAGAGAGAGAGAGAGAGAGAGAGAGAGAGAGAGAGAGAGAGAGAGAGAGAGAGAGAGAGAGAGAGAGAGAGAGAGAGAGAGAGAGAGAGAGAGATGAGTGTACTGAGAGAGAGAGCACGTACTGAGAGATAGAGAGAGAATTAGAGAGAGAGAGATGAGTTTACTCAGAGAGAAAGCATGCACTGAAAGAGAGAGAGAGAGAATTAGAGAGAGAGAGAGAGAGAGAGAGAGAGAGAGCTGAGTGTACTGAGAGAGAGAGCACGTACTGAGAGATAGAGAGAGAGAGAGAGAGAGAGAGAGAGAGAGAGAGAGAGAGAGAGAGAGAGAGAGAGAGAGAGAGAGAGAGAGAGAGAGAGAGAGAGAGAGAGAGAGAGAGAGAGAGAGAGAGAGAGAGAGAGAGAGGTGTGTATACTGAGTGAAAGAGATGGTGTACAGATAGAGAGAGAGGGGTGTGTATACTGAATGAAAGAGATGGTGTACAGATAGAGAGAGAGGGGTGTGTATACTGAATGAAAGAGATGGTGTACAGATAGAGAGAGGGGTGTGTATACTGAGTGAAAGAGATGGTGTACAGATAGAGAGAGAGGGGTGTATACTGAGTGAAAGAGATGGTGTACAGATAGAGAGAGGGGGTGTATACTGAGTGAAAGAGATGGTGTACAGATAGAGAGAGAACACTGTGTCAGCCCCAAAACTGATCCAGTCAACATGGCCCTCTCTCCCCAGAGTCTGGCAGCAGTAAAATGTTCTCAGATAACCTAGAGACAATTCATTTCTAAATGGTGTAGTTGTACTGTCAGTCACTCTACTCCCCTAAACATGTGAAGTGCTGGCATTTTTTATTACATTTATTTTACCTTTATCTAACCAGGCAAGTCAGTTAGGAACAAATTCTTATTTTACAATAAGGGCCTACACCTGCTGTCATGCAGGTGAAAGAGGACCCAAAAGCGACTTAACAGAAACAGAGTTTATTTAAATCCAAACAGGGAATAACAAAAATCCTCTAGTCTGTAGAGGGGAATAACTGGAGAAGCGGCCACAGACTGCAGGTCGCTTCGGGTAGGCGCAGGCCGTAGTTGATAGAGACACCTGCTCACACGCAGCATCTGATGAAGGCAAAAAACACGACAGGACAGGGCGATACACAATCACAGCAAAAACACGACAGGACAGGGCGAAACGCAATCACAGCATGGTGAATACTAAACAAGGAACCGACGGGACAGGAACGGAACACAAAGGAATAAATAGGGACTCTAATCAGGGGAAAGGATCGGGAACAGGTGTGGGAAGACTAAATGATGATTAGGGAATAGGAACAGCTGGGAGCAGGAACGGAACGATAGAGAGAAGAGAGAGCGAGAGAGTGAGAGAGGGAGGGGGAGAGAGAGGGATAGAAGGAGGGAAAGAACCAAATAAGACCAGCAGAGGGAAACGAATAGCATGGGGAGCACAGGGACAAGACATGATAATAAATGACAAACATGACAGTACCCCCACTCACCGAGCGCCTCCTGGCGCACTCGAGGAGGAATCCTGGCGGCAACGGAGGAAATCATCGATGAGTGAACGGTCCAGCACGTCCCGAGACGGAACCCAACTCCTCTCCTCAGGACCGTAACCCTCCCAATCCACTAGGTATTGGTGACCCCGTCCCGAGAACGCATGTCCATGATCTTATGTACCTTGTAAATAGGTGCGCTCTCGACAAGGACGGGAGGGGGGGAGGGAAGACGAACGGGGTGCGAAGAAAGGGCTTAACACAGGAGACATGGAAGACAGGATGGACGCGACGAAGATGTCGCGGAAGAAGCAGTCGCACAGCGACAGGATTGACGACCTGGGAGACACGGAACGGACCAATGAACCGCGGAGTCAACTTACGAGAAGCTGTCGTAAGAGGAAGGTTGCGAGTGGAAAGCCACACTCTCTGGCCGCAACAATACCTTGGACTCTTAATCCTGCGTTTATTGGCGGCTCTCACCGTCTGTGCCCTGTAACGGCAAAGTGCAGACCTCACCCTCCTCCAGGTGCGCTCACAACGTTGGACAAACGCTTGAGCGGAGGGAACGCTGGACTCGGCAAGCTGGGATGAGAACAGAGGAGGCTGGTAACCCAGACTACTCTGAAACGGAGATAACCCGGTAGCAGACGAAGGAAGCGAATTGTGAGCGTATTCTGCCCAGGGGAGCTGTTCTGCCCAAGACGCAGGGTTTCTGAAAGAAAGGCTGCGTAGTATGCGACCAATCGTCTGATTGGCCCTCTCTGCTTGACCGTTAGACTGGGGATGAAACCCGGAAGAGAGACTGACGGACGCACCAATCAAACGACAGAACTCCCTCCAAAACTGTGACGTGAATTGCGGGCCTCTGTCTGAAACGGCGTCTAACGGGAGGCCATGAATTCTGAATACATTCTCAATAATGATTTGTGCCGTCTCCTTAGCGGAAGGAAGTTTAGCGAGGGGAATGAAATGTGCCGCCTTAGAGAACCTATCGACAACCGTCAGAATCACAGTCTTCCCCGCAGACAAAGGCAGACCGGTAATGAAGTCTAAGGCAATGTGAGACCATGGTCGAGAAGGAATGGGGAGCGGTCTGAGACGACCGGCAGGAGGAGAGTTACCCGACTTAGTCTGCGCGCAGTCCGAACAAGCAGCCACGAAACGGCGCGTGTCACGCTCCTGAGTCGGCCACCAAAAGCGCTGGCGAATAGACGCAAGAGTGCCTCGAACACCGGGATGACCAGCTAACTTGGCAGAGTGAGCCCACTGAAGAACAGCCAGACGAGTGGAAACAGGAACGAAAAGGAGGTTACTAGGACAAGCGCGCGGCGACGCAGTGTGCGTGAGTGCTTGCTTAACCTGTCTTTCAATTCCCCAGACTGTTAACCCGACAACACGCCCATAAGGAAGAATCCCCTCGGGATCAGTAGAAGCCACAGAAGAACTAAACAGACGGGATAAGGCATCAGGCTTGGTGTTCTTGCTACCCGGACGGTAAGAAATCACAAACTCGAAACGAGCGAAAAACAACGCCCAACGAGCTTGACGGGCATTAAGTCGTTTGGCAGAACGGATGTACTCAAGGTTCTTATGGTCTGTCCAAACGACAAAGGAACGGTCGCCCCCTCCAACCACTGTCGCCATTCGCCTAGGGCTAAGCGGATGGCGAGCAGTTCACGGTTACCCACATCATAGTTGCGCTCAGATGGCGACAGGCGATGAGAAAAATAAGCGCAAGGATGAACCTTATCGTCAGACTGGAAGCGCTGGGATAGAATGGCTCCCACGCCTACCTCTGAAGCGTCAACCTCGACAATGAATTGTCTAGTGACGTCAGGAGTAACGAGGATAGGAGCGGACGTAAAACGTTCTTTTAGAAGATCAAAAGCTCCCTGGGCGGAACCGGACCACTTAAAACACGTCTTGACAGAAGTAAGAGCTGTGAGAGGGGCAGCAACTTGACCGAAATTACGAATGAAACGCCGATAGAAATTAGCGAAACCTAAAAAGCGCTGCAACTCGACACGTGACCTTGGAACGGGCCAATCACTGACAGCTTGGACCTTAGCGGAGTCCATCTGAATGCCTTCAGCGGAAATAACGGAACCGAGAAAAGTAACGGAGGAGACATGAAAAGAGCACTTCTCAGCCTTTACGTAGAGACAATTCTCTAAAAGGCGCTGTAGAACACGTCGAACGTGCTGAACATGAATCTCGAGTGACGGAGAAAAAATCAGGATATCGTCAAGATAGACAAAAACAAAAATGTTCAGCATGTCTCTCAGAACATCATTAACTAATGCCTGAAAAACAGCTGGCGCATTGGCGAGACCGAACGGCAGAACCCGGTACTCAAAATGCCCTAACGGAGTGTTAAACGCCGTTTTCCACTCGTCCCCCTCTCTGATGCGCACGAGATGGTAAGCGTTACGAAGGTCCAACTTAGTAAAGCACCTGGCTCCCTGCAGAATCTCGAAGGCTGATGACATAAGGGGAAGCGGATAACGATTCTTAACCGTTATGTCATTCAGCCCTCGATAATCCACGCAGGGGCGCAGAGTACCGTCCTTCTTCTTAACAAAAAGAACCCCGCCCCGGCCGGAGAAGAAGAAGGCACTATGGTACCGGCGTCAAGAGACACAGACAAATAATCCTCGAGAGCCTTACGTTCGGGAGCCGACAGAGAGTATAGTCTACCTCGAGGAGGAGTGGTCCCCGGAAGGAGATCAATACTACAATCATACGACCGGTGAGGAGGAAGGGAGTTGGCTCGGGACCGACTGAAGACCGTGCGCAGATCATGATATTCCTCCGGCACTCCTGTCAAATCGCCAGGTTCCTCCTGAGAAGTAGGGACAGAAGAAACGGGAGGGATGGCAGACATTAAACACTTCACATGACAAGAAACGTTCCAGGATAGGATAGAATTACTAGACCAATTAATAGAAGGATTATGACATACTAGCCAGGGATGACCCAAAACAACAGGTGTAAACGGTGAACGGAAAATCAAAAAAGAAATAGTCTCACTGTGGTTACCAGATACTGTGAGGGTTAAAGGTAGTGTCTCAAATCTGATACTGGGAAGATGACTACCATCTAAGGCGAACATGGGCGTAGGCTTCTCTAACTCTCTGAAAGGAATGTCATGTTTCCGAACCCATGCTTCGTCCATGAAACAACCCTCAGCCCCAGAGTCTATCAAGGCACTACATGTAGCACCCGAACCGGTCCAGCGTAGGTGGACCGACAAAGTAGTACAGGACTTTGATGGAGAGACTTGAGTAGTTGCGCTCACCTGTAGCCCTCCGCTTACAGATGAGCTCTGGCTTTTACTGGACATGAATTAACAAAATGTCCAGCAACTCCGCAATAGAGGCACAGGCGGTTGGTGATCCTCCGTTCCCTCTCCTTATTCGAGATGCGAATCCCTCCCAGCTGCATGGGCTCAGTCTCAAAGCCAGAGGAGGGAGATGGTTGCGATGCGGAGCAGGGAAACACCGTTGATGCGAGCTCTCTTCCACGAGCCCGGTGACGAAGATCTACCCGTCGTTCTATGCGGATGGCGAGAGCAATCAAAGAGTCCACATCTGAAGGAACCTCCCGGGAGAGAATCTCATCCTTAACCACTGCGTGGAGTCCTCCAGAAAACGAGCGAGCAGCGCCGGCTCGTTCCACTCACTAGAGGCAGCAAGAGTGCGAAACTCAATAGAATAATCCGTTATGGACCGTTCACCTTGGCATAAGGAAGCCAGGGCCCTAGAAGCCTCCCCACCAAAAACTGAACGGTCAAAAACCCGAATCATCTCCTCTTTAAAGTTCTGGAATTTGTTAGAGCAATCAGCCCTTGCCTCCCAGATAGCTGTGCCCCATTCTCGAGCCCGGCCAGTAAGGAGTGAAATGACGTAAGCAACCCGAGCTCTCTCTCTAGAGTATGTGTTGGGTTGGAGAGAGAACACAATCTCACACTGCGTGAGAAAGGAGCGGCACTCAGTGGGCTGCCCGGAGTAGCAAGGTGGGTTATTAACCCTAGGTTCTGGAGGCTCGGCAGGCCAGGAAGTAACAGGTGGCACGAGACGTAGACTCTGGAACTGTCCAGAGAGGTCGGAAACCTGAGCGGCCAGGTTCTCCACGGCATGGCGAGCAGCAGACAATTCCTGCTCGTGTCTGCCGAGCATGGCTCCTTGGATCTCGACGGCAGTGTAACGAGCGTCTGAAGTCGCTGGGTCCATTCCTTGGTCGGTTCCTTCTGTCATGCAGGTGAAAGAGGACCCAAAAGCGACTTAACAGAAACAGAGTTTATTTAAATCCAAACAGGGAATAACAAAAATCCTCTAGTCTGTAGAGGGGAATAACTGGAGAAGCGGCCACAGACTGCAGGTCGCTTCGGGTAGGCGCAGGCCGTAGTTGATAGAGACACCTGCTCACACGCAGCATCTGATGAAGGCAAAAAACACGACAGGACAGGGCGATACACAATCACAGCAAAAACACGACAGGACAGGGCGAAACGCAATCACAGCATGGTGAATACTAAACAAGGAACCGACGGGACAGGAACGGAACACAAAGGAATAAATAGGGACTCTAATCAGGGGAAAGGATCGGGAACAGGTGTGGGAAGACTAAATGATGATTAGGGGAATAGGAACAGCTGGGAGCAGGAACGGAACGATAGAGAGAAGAGAGAGCGAGAGAGTGAGAGAGGGAGGGGGAGAGAGAGGGATAGAAGGAGGGAAAGAACCAAATAAGACCAGCAGAGGGAAACGAATAGCATGGGGAGCACAGGGACAAGACATGATAATAAATGACAAACATGACACCTGCCAAACCCAGACGACTGAGATGCATGTGCCTTAGACCACTGAGTTACTCGGGAGCCCAGACGTTACCAGACTTGATTGAACAAGTCATAATCACGCTGTACATAACTAAAACTGGCACAAAGCTTCAGAGACAAAACAAGGACAATTAATGAAACTATTCACTTGAGTGAAGTATTTGATCTATTGCACTGTGGGTCACCATGAGTAGCCAGCCACGTTTGATTAGCCTCTGGCACATCATTTTACTGGCTATATAGGAAGTGGTCTTGTCATTTTTACTGATTGTACTGCACTTGAAGCCTTTCAAAGTGTTATTTGAACCTGACTAGGCAAGGCACTGTTGGTTGGGAGATGACCTTTCTCTCTGTTACAGTGTGATAGAGAAATAGCCCTTAG
>NC_060175.1:11571054-11616054 GCF_021184085.1 Oncorhynchus gorbuscha | reverse complement strand
TACAAATCCTGTAAATACCACGTTTTCATTTTTTACATTTCAATGTAGACACACTCCTACAGTCCAGATGATTAATCACATGTCATTTTGAAGTGGATTAAAGAAAAAAAACACGGAATGTCTTTAAATGGACTTTGATATGCTGTAGCAAACAGGGAAGAGAGATTGACTTGAGTGAATGGAGTATATATGCACACACATACAGGTCTGACATGCCTGATGACTTTGTAAGGGTCACAGACTCTGAACACACACACACACACACGCAGTCAGAAATACTTGACAAAGCTAGTTGAAGCCCGACTGACATCCACCCTGAGTCTAAACACTTCACAATGGATACCCATTCAAGCATGAAACAACTCCCTCACCGTCACCAGCCAATGTCCCAGAGCACAAATGTCAGGTGAATGTCTCTGTAATGGCCAGACCTGGATTCAAATACTATTCAACACGTTTGAATGTTTGCTTTAGCCTGCCTGGAGTGACCAGTGAATGGGGTTTACACTTTTGCAACTATTCATTTGATTCCATTAAGCCAGACAAGGTTAATCAAGCCCAGCTAAAGTATTTGAAATGATTTAAAATACTATTTGAACCCAGGTCTGGTGACGGGCATTTCAGACTGTGCAGACCAGTTCTCAGATCACATAAACCGTTAGTGACACCATAGAAAGAAGAAGGTACTCTAAACCTTATTAAAAAGGAAAACCCACTTTGGTGATGTTTTATAAGAAAATATCAAAGGATTTTAAAGATTTTTTAAAAGTACATTTAAAAAATAAAAGCAACTACTATCATCAAACCACATTCTTATCAGAAAGATCAGATGGGTGTAACAACAACAAAACATATGATAATAATAATTAAATCAGTCGCACTTGATACCCAAACACTTTCACCTAACACTTGTCTACCTGTTAATCCCAGGGGAGTGTTCTCTCCTCTGTGTGTGTTATACACGGCACGTCAAATCAAATCAAATATATTTATATAGCCCTTCGTACATCAGCTGATATCTCAAGGTGCTGTACAGAAACCCAGCCTAAAACACCAAACAGCAAGCAATGCAGGTGTAGAAGCACGGTGGCTAGGAAAAACTCCCTAGAGAGGCCAAAAGCTCGGAAGAAACCTAGAGAGGAACCAGCCTATGTCATCAAGAAACATTTGGATACGAGTATTGTGGTATAGCCCACTTATACATTTAGAAAAAGGAACAACACCTACATTGGGCTGTACTAATGGTATGCATGTTGTGTTGAGGTCAGGGGTAGTGTTGTGTTGAGGTCAGGGGTAGTGTTGTGTTGAGGTCAGTGTTGTGTTGAGGTCAGGGGTAGTGTTGTGTTGAGGTCAGTGGTAGTGTTGTGTTGAGGTCAGTGGTAGTGTTGTGTTGAGGTCAGGGGTAGTGTTGTGTTGAGGTCAGGGGTAGTGTTGTGTTGAGGTCAGGGGTGGTGTTGTGTTGAGGTCAGTGGTAGTGTTGTGTTGAGGTCAGTGGTAGTGTTGTGTTGAGGTCAGGGGTAGTGTTGTGTTGAGGTCAGGGGTAGTGTTGTGTTGAGGTCAGGGGTAGTGTTGTGTTGAGGTCAGTGTTGTGTTGAGGTCAGGGGTAGTGTTGTGTTGAGGTCAGGGGTAGTGTTGTGTTGAGGTCAGGGGTAGTGTTGTGTTGAGATCAGTGGTAGTGTTGTGTTGAGGTCAGGGGTAGTGTTGTGTTGAGGTCAGGGGTGGTGTTGTGTTGAGGTCAGGGGTAGTGTTGTGTTGAGGTCAGTGGTAGTGTTGTGTTGAGGTCAGTGTTGTGTTGAGGTCAGGGGTAGTGTTGTGTTGAGGTCAGGGGTAGTGTTGTGTTGAGGTCAGGGGTAGTGTTGTGTTGAGGTCAGTGGTAGTGTTGTGTTGAGGTCAGGGGTAGTGTTGTGTTGAGGTCAGGGGTGGTGTTGTGTTGAGGTCAGTGGTAGTGTTGTGTTGAGGTCAGGGGTGGTGTTGTGTTGAGGTCAGTGGTAGTGTTGTGTTGAGGTCAGGGGTGGTGTTGTGTTGAGGTCAGGGGTAGTGTTGTGTTGAGGTCAGGGGTAGTGTTGTGTTGAGGTCAGTGTTGTGTTGAGGTCAGGGGTAGTGTTGTGTTGAGGTCAGAGGTAGTGTTGTGTTGAGGTCAGTGGTAGTGTTGTGTTGAGGTCAGTGGTAGTGTTGTGTTGAGGTCAGTGTTGTGTTGAGGTCAGGGGTAGTGTTGTGTTGAGGTCAGTGGTAGTGTTGTGTTGAGGTCAGTGTTGTGTTGAGGTCAGGGGTAGTGTTGTATTGAGGTCAGTGGTAGTGTTGTGTTGAGGTCATGGGTAGTGTTGTGTTGAGGTCAGGGGTGGTGTTGTGTTGAGGTCAGGGGTAGTGTTGTGTTGAGGTCAGGGGTAGTGTTGTGTTGAGGTCAGGGGTAGTGTTGTGTTGAGGTCAGGGGTAGTGTTGTGTTGAGGTCAGGGGTAGTGTTGTGTTGAGGTCAGGGGTAGTGTTATGTTGAGGTCAGGGGTAGTGTTGTGTTGAGGTCAGGGGTAGTGTTGTGTTGAGATCAGGGGTAGTGTTGTGTTGAGGTCAGGGGTAGTGTTGTGTTGAGGTCAGGGGTAGTGTTGTGTTGAGGTCAGGGGTAGTGTTGTGTTGAGGTCAGGGGTAGTGTTGTGTTGAGGTCAGTGGTAGTGTTGTGTTGAGGTCAGTGGTAGTGTTGTGTTGAGGTCAGGGGTAGTGTTGTGTTGAGGTCAGGGGTAGTGTTGTGTTGAGGTCAGGGGTAGTGTTGTGTTGAGGTCAGGGGTAGTGTTGTGTTGAGGTCAGGGGTAGTGTTGTGTTGAGGTCAGGGGTAGTGTTGTGTTGAGGTCAGTGTAGTGTTGTGTTAAGGTCAGTGGTAGTGTTGTGTTGAGGTCAGGGGTGGTGTTGTGTTGAGGTCAGGGGTAGTGGTGTGTTGAGGTCAGGGGTGGTGTTGTGTTGAGGTCAGGGGTAGTGTTGTGTTGAGGTCAGGGGTAGTGTTGTGTTGAGGTCAGGGGTAGTGTTGTGTTGAGGTCAGGGGTAGTGTTGTGTTGAGATCAGTGGTAGTGTTGTGTTGAGGTCAGGGGTAGTGTTGTGTTGAGGTCAGGGGTAGTGTTGTGTTGAGGTTCAGGGGTAGTGTTGTGTTGAGGTCAGGGGTAGTGTTGTGTTGAGGTCAGGGGTAGTGTTGTGTTGAGGTCAGTGTAGTGTTGTGTTGAGGTCAGGGGTAGTGTTGTGTTGAGGTCAGGGGTAGTGTTGTGTTGAGGTCAGGGGTAGTGTTGTGTTGAGGTCAGGGGTAGTGTTGTGTTGAGGTCAGGGGTAGTGTTGTGTTGAGGTCAGTGGTAGTGTTGTGTTGAGGTCAGGGGTAGTGTTGTGTTGAGGTCAGGGGTAGTGTTGTGTTTGTTAGTGTTAATGTACGTCAGTGGAGGCTGCTGAGGGGAGAACGGCTCATAATAATGTTTTGGAACGGAGCAGATGGAATGGCATCAAAGACCTGGAGACCATGTGTTTAATGTACATGATACCATTCCACTGACTCCGCTCCAGTTATTACCACGAGCCTGTCCTCCCCAATTCAGGTGTCACCAACCTCCTGTGGTGTACATTAATTCACTGTGATGGAATTAAAGATTTCTGCCAATGACCTCTTAGCAACAGACAAAGCATTGGGAACAGTACAATGTATGTGTTGTGGGAAAAGCCTGTGAATAAGAACTGGATAAAGTTGTTGTCTTTGAATATGAACCAAATAAAATGTTTCAACAAGTCCAAGGATTTAATGAGGAAGGTGTCTATAGAGTGAGTTCACTAATTGGAATGAGAAATGATTATGGTATGTAACTAAAACCTACCAGGAGAAGGAGAAGGAACGGAGCTTTTGGAAATGAAAAATGTATTGATGTAGAGTTAAAGGAAGATGATGGAGGGATGAATGATGGCCTGGATGAATGGGGGATGAAAGGATGGAGAAGGAATGGTGGGATGGAGAGATGATGGAGATGGAGAGATGAAGGAGGGATGGAGAGATGGAGAGATGAAGGAGGGATGGTGGGATAGAGAGATGAAGGGGGGATAGAGAGATGGAGAGATGAAGGAGGGATGGTGGGATGGAGAGATGAAGGGGGGATAGAGAGATGAAGGAGGCATGGAGAGATGGAGAGATGAACGAGGGATGGTGGGATGGAGAGATGAAGGGGGGATAGAGAGATGAAGGAGGGATGGAGAGATGGAGAGATGAAGGGGGATGGAGAGATGAAGGAGGGATAGAGGGATGAAGGAGGGATGGAGAGATGAAGGAGAGATGGAGAAGGGATGGAGAGATGGAGAAGGGATGGAGAGATGAAGGAGAGATAGAGAGATGAAGGAGGGATGGAGAGATGAAGGGGGGATGGAGAGATGGAGAGATGAAGGAGGGATGGTGGGATGGAGAGATGAAGGGGGGATAGAGAGATGAAGGAGGGATGGAGAAGGAATGGTGGGATAATAATAATAATAATAATATAATAATAATAATAATAATAATAATAATAATAATGGATAAGGGATGAAGGATGGGATGAAGGAGGAATAGGGGGTAGAGGGATGGGGGATTTTATTTTTATTTATTTCACCTTTATTTAACCAGGTAGGCCAGTTGAGAACAAGTTCTCATTTACAACTGCGACCTGGCCAAGATAAAGCAAAGCTGTGCAACAAAAACAACAACACAGAGTTACACATAAACAAACGTACAGTCAATAACACAATAGAACATTCTGGAGGGATGAAGAAGGAATAAGGGATGAAGCAGGGATGGGGATGTGTGTCCTTTGCGTGCAGTGCGATGTTGTCATATGATGACCCGTTTGTTTCTCTGAATTGGAATGGGTTGTTCAAACCGCACGTGACATACACTTTATTCGGTCCTCCAACTGCACCGGAGACGCGACATTTAATAATCTTGAACAACTTGGCTACCTTATACCTGGGCTACCCCGGGAATAGGGAGCGTTCTCTCTTCCTATATGGTGACAGAAGACGAGCAGTGAGCACCTCTCACAGCCTCACAGGCACAGCCTCCTACTGGCAGACTTTCAATAGAAAGAGCTCAGCGCTTGAGCTCAGGAGAGGATAGCGCGCGTTCTAACCAGCACAACGATTTCCCTGGATGACTCTCACAACAATAAGTAATTGACAGACAGACAGATCTATCTGGATTGGGGCTTTGACTCCATGTCAATGCGGGACCGGGACTGATGCCAGCCCCTCAGCGGTGGTCGGGTCGGTCTTAATCCTTACACTCCCTAGCCTATCTCTCCAAAATGTGTCAGTGCGATTCGGTACCGAAAACCAGCAGAACGCCGGGCTCTGTCGCGGAAGCCGGGAAGCTGTTCCTGAAACACACCACTTTCCACGGCCTGAGACATGTATTTCTGAGCGGCTCCTACCCCCGAAGGCTCGCCTGGCTGTTGGCTTTCCTCACAGCTCTCGCGCTCCTCTTCACCTGGTCCTCAAACCGGGTCCGGTACCTGCTTTCCTCTCCGGTGCACACCAAGGCGCATATGGTGTACGCCAAACGTCTTGTTTTCCCCGCTGTGACCATCTGTAACCAGAACCTCCTCTTACCACGTCGCATGAAGAAACCGGACATATTCAGCGCGGGAAGGTGGTTAGGACTTCTAGGGAGGAACTGGCAAGTGTCCCCCAGCGCCAGGGACGCGCTCACACCCGGGACAGACCATGACATCAGCAGCAGCAACGAGCCGCCCTGGTCTCCGCTCTCTCGGATCCTGGACTTCAACCACTTTTTGCCGCCTCCCCTGGAGTCTCAGCCGTCCATGCAGCAGCTCCTGGACCGCCTCGGCCACCAGATGGAGGAGATGCTGCTTTACTGCCGCTTCCAGGGAGAGCTATGCGGGCCTCGCAACTTCAGCACCGTGAGTCTATGGACAGCAACACGAAGTTAGGTTTACAGCATGCAATGACTGTAGATATTGTTGATAAGCTTCTGCAACATGTTGTAGCCTATTGGTATTTAGGAGATAGTAATAATGTTGTTTGGACTAATTATGTCATCATGCCTATTGTTATGTTTTGAAGTGCTCTGGGTTTGGAATTGATTTGGAGTTGTAATTACCAAGCCAACAAGAGTGGATTTCTATTCCTACTTTAGCCCGTGCTATTTAACAGACCAGTATTCTACCTCGTGTTTTGTCTATATAGTCAGTGGGTATACTGTCATACAATCTATTATGAAGATTTCACGTATAGAAAACTAGCCAGTTGTGTAGCTGACAGACAGACAGACAGACAGACAGACAGACAGACAGACAGACAGACAGACAGACAGACAGACAGACAGACAGACAGACAGACAGACAGACAGACAGACAGACAGACAGACAGACAGACAGACAGACAGACAGACAGACAGACAGACAGACAGACAGACAGACAGACTGGCAGTTCAGTATGAGATACCTGTAATTGGTTCTATCTACGATCTATCCTAATATGTTCTGTTGCACTGTGCTGTATATGAAGGGTCTCACACACACACACACACGCACACACACACACACACACACACACACACACACACACACACACACACACACACACACACACACACACACACACACACACACACACACACACACACACACACACACACACACACACACACACACACACACATTACAGGTCAACAAAGTGATATCCAGAGCGTATATTAAGTTGATGTTTTTCATTCAGATTGCCTCATTTAAATAATAATTTCCACATCTACAGGTATTAATTCTTCATTAGAGCCAGTTTGCTACAGCAGGAAAATAATCCTGCAGCAACAGGGCATGTTAATAATTATGTGGATTATATTTAATGGGCACTTATTTATTTTATTATTTTTTTATACCCTTTTTAAAAATCTTGTCTCATCGCTTAAACTCCCCAACGGGCTCGGGAGAGGCAAAAGTGGAGTCATGCGTCCCCCTGAAAACATGACCCGCCTAATCATACTCCTTAAAAGCTCTTAAGGATCTGCACCTTGTTTTCAATTTTCTCCTAAAATGACATACCCAAATCTAACTGCCTGTAACTCAGGCCTTGAAGCAAGGATATGCAAAGTCTTGGTACCATTTGAAAGGAAACACTTTGAAGGAATGTAGGAGAATAGATCTGGTAAAAGATAATACAACGAAAAAAAACAACTGTCCTTTTGTATTGCTTTGTACCATCATGTTTGAAATGCAAGAGAAAGGCCATAATGTATTATTCCAGTGCAGCTGCAATTTAGATTTTGGCCACTAGATGGAAACAGTGTGCGTGTAAAGTTTTAGACTGATCCAATCAACCATTGCATTCCTGTTCATAATGTTGTATTAAGACTGCCCAAATGCGCCTAATTTGTTTAATAATAACTTTTCATTTTCAAAACTGTGCACTCTCCTCAAACAATATCATGGCATTCTTTCACTGTAATAGCTACTGTAAATTAGACAGTGGTTAGATTAACAAGAATTTAACATTTCTGCCAATATCAGATATGTCTACGTCACGGGAAATTTTCTTGTTACGTACAACTTCATGCTAATAGCATTAGCCTACGTTAGCTCAACCGTCCCGTGGAAGGGACTCCGATCCCGAAGAAGTTTTAACACCCGCCAGTTTAACCTGGAAGCCAGCCGCACCAATGTACCAAAGGAAACACAGTTCAACTGGCGACAGAGGTCATCCCACAGGCCCACCAGAAGGAGTCGCTAGAGCGCAATGAGCCAAGTAAAGGCCCACCGGGCCAAACCCTCCCTTAACCCGGACGATGCTGGGCCAATTGTGCACTGTCCTATGGGACTCCCGGCCACTGCTGGTTATGGCACAGCCTGCAATGAACACTTGTCTGTAGTAACGCCTATAGCACTTTTGTAGGGGTTTATACGTTTGGTGTAAGGAAAATTGTCCGAAATTTCGATGTGGAAATTACAATCTTCGGAAGCCTTTTTAAACCTCAAACACACTACAAGTTTTAAATGTCCTGCATTGCAGCAAAGTTCTCCAGTAACTGAGCATCTGAGCACGAAGATGATCTGGGATCAGCCTACCTTTGTGGCTCTGCTGATCTGAGTACAACAGATCTGGGATCAGCCTACCTTTGTGGCTCTGCTGATCTGAGTACAACAGATCTGGGATCAGCCTACCCTTGTGGCTCTGCTGATCTGAGTACAACAGATCTGGGATCAGCCTACCCTTTGACTCTTAGATCAGCAGAGCCACAATGAAGAGAAAATAGTCCTCGCTCCCGGCTCTCTCTGGCTGACAAGTCAACTTTAGCGAACAGCTTGACAGAGCTGTTTCCTTTGGTTGGAGCACATTGGGCTCGCCATACACTTTGGAACTCGTTGAAGTATTAATTAGATAGAGACAGAGAGAGACAGAGAGAAACCCACTAATTATCAAAATCCAGAAAAGAGACGTTAAATTCTACAACCACCTAAAAGGATGTGATTCCCAAACCGTCCATAACAAAGCCATCATCTACAGAGAGATAAACCTGGAGAAGAGTCCCCTAAGCAAGCTGGTCCTGGGGCTCTGTTCACAAACACAAACACACCCCACAGAGCCCCAGGACAGCAGCACAATTAGACCCAACCAAATCATGAGAAAACAAAAAGAGACTTGACACATTGGAAAGAATTCACACAAAAAAACAGAGGATACTAGAATGCTATTTGGCCCTAAACATGACTGATCCAAACTTAAGGAAAGCTTAGACTATGTACAGACTCAGTGGTCATAGCCTTGCTATTGAGAAAGGCTGCCATAGGCAGACATGGCTCTCAAGAGAAGACAGGCTATGACAGGCTAAATGTATGACCATATTAGAGACACATATTTCCCTCAGATTACACAGATCAACAAAGAATTCGAAAACAAAACTAATTTTGCTAAACTCCCATATCTACTGGGTGAAATTCCACAGTGTGCCATCAGAGCAGCAAGATTTGTGATCTGTTACCACAAGAAAAGGGCAACCAGTGAAGAACAAACACCATTGTAAATACAACCCATATTTATGTTTATTTATTTTCCCTTTTGTATTTTAACCATTTGCACATCATTACAACACTATATATATATATCATTTGAAATGTCTTTATTATTTTGGAACTTGTGTGAATGTAATGTTTACTGTTAAATTTGATTGTTTATTTCACTTTTGTTTATTTTCTACTTTATTTTCTACAACATATTGTCTCCCATGTCAATAAAGCCACTTGAATTGAATTGAGAGAGAGAGAATGTGTCAAATGGTGTGTCTATATAAGGCATTCTGCACAAGGCTGTGTTCGCTGTCTCTGGTAAGAATACAAATATTCACATTGTCTAGTATGATTCACGTTAATCTTGAAATAAGTTTGGTATCTCTTTTCACTGTAGTCTAGTTGAACATAAAACATGGTAGTCTTGTTGAACATAAAACATGGTAGTCTTTTTGAACATAAAACATGGTAGTCTAGTTGAACATAAAACATGGTAGTCTAGTTGAACATAAAACATGGTAGTCTTGTTGAACATAAAACATGGTAGTCTAGTTGAACATAAAACATGGTAGTCTAGTTGAACATAAAACATGGTAGTCTAGTTGAACATAAAACATGGTAGTCTAGTTGAACATAAAACATGGTAGTCATAAAACATGGTAGTCTAGTTGAACATAAAACATGGTAGTCTAGTTCAACATAAAACATGGTAGTCTTGTTGAACATAAAACATGGTAGTCTAGTTGAACATAAAACATGGTAGTCTAGTTGAACATAAAACATGGTAGTCTAGTTGAACATTGAACATAAAACATGGTAGTCTAGTTGAACATAAAACATGGTAGTCTAGTTGAACATAAAACATGGTAGTCTAGTTGAACATAAAACATGGTAGTCTAGTTGAACATAAAACATGGTAGTCTAGTTGAACATAAAACATGGTAGTCTAGTTGAACATAAAACATGGTAGTCTAGTTGAACATAAAACATGAAACATAAAACATGGTAGTCTAGTTGTAGTTGAACATAAAACATGGTAGTCTTTGAACATAAAACATGGTAGTCTAGTTGAACATAAAACATGGTAGTCTAGTTGAACATAAAACATGGTAGTCTAGTTGAACATAAAACATGGTAGTCTAGTTGAACATAAAACATGGTAGTCTTGTTGAACATAAAACATGGTAGTCTAGTTGAACACATATAAACATAAAACATGGTAGTCTAGTTGAACATAAAACATGGTAGTCTAGTTGAACATAAAACATGTAGTCTAGTTGAACATAAAACATGGTAGTCTAGTTGAACATAAAACATGGTAGTCTAGTTGAACATAAAACATGGTAGTCTAGTTGAACATAAAACATGGTAGTCTAGTTGAACATAAAACATGGTAGTCTAGTTGAACATAAAACATGGTAGTCTAGTGGTAGTCTAGTTGAACATAAAACATGGTAGTCTTTGAACATAAAACATGAACATAAAACATGGTAGGCTAGTTGCACATATAACATGGTAGTCTAGTTGAACATAAAACATGGTAGTCTAGTGGTAGTCTAGTTGAACATAAAACATGGTAGTCTAGTTGAACATAAAACATGGTAGTCTAGTTGAACATAAAACATGGTAGTCTAGTTGAACATAAAACATGGTAGTCTAGTTGAACATAAAACATGGTAGTCTAGTTGAACATAAAACATGGTAGTCTAGTTGAACATAAAACATGGTAGTCTAGTTGAACATAAAACATGGTAGTCTTGTTGAACATAAAACATGGTAGTCTAGTTGAACATAAAACATGGTAGTCTAGTTGAACATAAAACATGGTAGTCTAGTTGAACATAAAACATGGTAGTCTAGTTGAACATAAAACATGGTAGTCTAGTTGAACATAAAACATGGTAGTCTAGTTGAACATAAAACATGGTAGTCTAGTTGAACATAAAACATGGTAGTCTAGTTGAACATAAAACATGGTAGTCTAGTTGAACATAAAACATGGTAGTCTAGTTGAACATAAAACATGGTAGTCTTGTTGAACATAAAACATGGTAGTCTAGTTGAACATAAAACATGGTAGTCTAGTTGAACATAAAACATGGTAGTCTAGTTGAACATAAAACATGGTAGTCTAGTTGAACATAAAACATGGTAGTCTAGTTGAACATAAAACATGGTAGTCTAGTTGTTGAACATAAAACATGGTAGTCTAGTTGAACATAAAACATGGTAGTCTAGTTGAACATAAAACATGGTAGTCTAGTTGAACATAAAACATGGTAGTCTAGTTGAACATAAAACATGGTAGTCTAGTTGAACATAAAACATGGTAGTCTAGTTGAACATAAAACATGGTAGGCTAGTTGCACATATAACATTGAATATAATACCCGTAGAATAGAAAATGGCAAGGAAGGATATAATATGGCAGGTCAATTTTAGTGTTACAAAGTATTGTTATGTAGAGTTAACAGCATTTCGATGGTTTTATACGGTATGTCCCCCAGAACGTCTGGAAAGCAACAGGTTTGTTGTAGCCTGTGTGAAAGAAATACATTTTCAAATAGTCATTGTCGTCGGTGTATCTGTTCTGGAGAACCCAAACCACTTGATGTACTTTACTGAAAGACATGATGATGCTCTCTCTGTGTCTCTCTGTGTCTCTCAGTGTCTCTCTCTAGGGGGTCTCTCTCTGTGTCTGTTGAACATAAAACATGGTAGTCTAGTTGAACATAAAACATCTTGTTGAACATAAAACATGGTAGTCTAGTTGAACATAAACATGAAGTTGAACATAAAAACATGAACATGTAGGCTAACATAAAACAGGGTGAACCATGGTAGTCTAGCTGATATAGGCTATACCCGTATAATAATTCGAATAGAAAATGGCTCTCTCTCTGTGTCTCTCTGTGTCTCTCTCTCTGTGTGTCTATCTCTCTGTGTCTCTCTCTCTGTGTCTCTCTCTGTGTGTCTCTCTCAGTGTCTCTCTCTCTCTGTGTCTCTCTCAGTGTCTCTCTCTGTGTCTCTCTCTCTGTGTCTCTCTCTCAGTGTCTCTCTCTCAGTGTCTCTCTCTGTGTCTCTCTCTCAGTGTCTCTCTCTGTGTCTCTCTCTCTGTGTCTCTCTCTCTGTCTCTCTCTCAGGGGTCTCTCTCTGTGTCTCTCTCTCCGTGTCTCTCTCTGTGTCTTTCAGTGTCTCTCTCTCAGTGTCTCTCTTTCAGTCTCTCTCTCTCTTTCTCTCTCTCTCTCTCTCTATGTCTCTCTCTCAGTGTCTCTCTCTGTGTCTCTCTCTCTGTCTCTCTCTCAGGGGTCTCTCTCTGTGTCTCTCTCTCCGTGTCTCTCTCTGTGTCTTTCAGTGTCTCTCTCTCAGTGTCTCTCTTTCAGTCTCTCTCTCTCTCTCTCTCTCTCTCTTCTCTCTCTCTCTCTCTCTCTATGTCTCTCTCTCAGTGTCTCTCTCTGTGTCTCTCTCTCTGTCTCTCTCTCAGTGTCTCTCTGCGTCTCTCTCAGTGTCTCTCTCAGTGTCTCTCTCTCAGGGGTCTCTCTCTCTGTGTCTCTCTCTCTCCGTGTCTCTCTCTGTGTCTTTCAGTGTCTCTCTCTCAGTGTCTCTCCCTCAGTGTCTCTCTCTCAGTGTCTCTCTTCGTGTCTCTCTCCATGTCTCTCTTCGTGTCTCTCTTCGTGTCTCTCTCTGTGGCTCTCTCTGTGTCTCTCAGTGTCTCTCTCTCTCTCTCTCTCTCTCTCTCTCTCTCTCTCTGTGTCTCTCTCTCTGTGTCTCTCTCTCTGTGTCGCTCTCTCCGTGTCAATTCAATTCAAGGGGCTTTATTGGTGTGGGAAACATGTGTTAACATTGCCAAAGCAAGTGAGGTAGGTAATATACAAAAGTGAAATAAACAATAAAAATGAACAGTAAACATGACACATGCAGAAGTTTCAAAACAATAAAGACATTAGAAATGTCATATTATATATATATATATATACCATGTTGTAACAATGTACAAATGGTTAAAGTACACAAGGGAAAATAAATAAGCATAAATATGGGTTGTATTTACAATGGTGTTTGTTCTTCACTGGTTGCCCTTTTCTTGTGACAACAGGTCACAAATCATGCTGCTCTGATGGCACACTGTGGTATTTCACCCAGTAGATATTGGAGGTTATCAAAATTGGATTTGTGTCTCTCTCTCCGTGTCTCTCTCTGTGTCTCTCAGTGTCTCTCTCTCTCTGTGTCTCTCTCTCAGTGTCTCTCTCTGTGTCTCTGTGTCTCTCTCTCAGTGTCTCTCTCTGTGTCTCTCTCTCTGTGTATCTCAGTGTCTCTCTCTCTCTGTGTCTCTCTCAGTGTCTCTCTCAGTGTCTCTCTCTGTGTTTCTCTCTCAGTGTCTCTCTCTGTGTCTCTCAGTGTCTCTCTCTCTGTGTCTCTCTCTGTGTCTCTGTGTCTCTTTCTCAGTGTTGCTCTCTTTGTGTCTCTCTCTCAGTGTCTCTCTCTGTGTCTCTGTGTCTCTCTCTCAGTGTCTCTCTCTGTGTCTCTCTCTCTGTGTCTCTCTCTGTGTCTCTCTCTCAGTATGTCTCTCTCTCTCAGTCCCAAACTGCACACTATTCCCAGCCTACGTAGTTCACCATTTTTGACCAGAGCCCAGGCATTATATAGAGAATAGCAGAGATGTGGAATCGAGTCACGTGACATGGACTCGAGTACTACTCAAGTCACAAATTGTTCTACTTGAGACTTGACTTGAAAAAAAGAAAAAACACTTGCTACTTGACTTCGACTTGAGCTTCTATGACTTGTGACTCAACTTGGTATTGAGCTGTATGACTTGTGACTCAACTTGGTCTTGAGCTGTATGACTTGTGACTCAACTTGGTCTTGAGCTGTATGACTTGTGACTCAACTTGGTCTTGAGCTGTATGACTTGTGACTCAACTTGGTCTTGAGCTGTATGACTTGTGACTCAACTTGGTATTGAGCTGTATGACTTGTGACTCAACTTGGTCTTGAGCTGTATGACTTGTGACTCAACTTGGTCTTGAGCTGTATGACTTGTGACTCAACTTGGTCTTGAGCTGTATGACTTGTGACTCAACTTGGTCTTGAGCTTCTATGACTTGTGACTCAACTTGGTCTTGAGCTGTATGACTTGTGACTCAACTTGGTCTTGAGCTTCTATGACTTGTGACTCAACTTGGTCTTGAGCTGTATGACTTGTGACTCAACTTGGTCTTGAGCTGTATGACTTGTGACTCAACTTGGTCTTGAGCTGTATGACTTGTGACTCAACTTGGTCTTGAGCTGTATGACTTGTGACTCAACTTGGTCTTGAGCTGTATGACTTGTGACTCAACTTGGTCTTGAGCTGTATGACTTGTGACTCAACTTGGTCTTGAGCTGTATGACTTGTGACTCAACTTGGTCTTGAGCTGTATGACTTGTGACTCAACTTGGTCTTGAGCTGTATGACTTGTGACTCAACTTGGTCTTGAGCTTCTATGACTTGTGACTCAACTTGGTCTTGAGCTGTATGACTTGTGACTCAACTTGGTCTTGAGATGTATGACTTGTGACTCAACTTGGTCTTGAGCTGTATGACTTGTGACTCAACTTGGTCTTGAGATGTATGACTTGTGACTCAACTTGGTCTTGAGCTGTATGACTTGTGACTCAACTTGGTCTTGAGCTGTATGACTTGTGACTCAACTTGGTCTTGAGCTGTATGACTTGTGACTCAACTTGGTCTTGAGCTGTATGACTTGTCACTCAACTTGGTCTTGAGCTGTATGACTTGTGACTCAACTTGGTCTTGAGCTGTATGACTTGTGACTCAACTTGGTCTTGAGCTGTATGACTCGAGAGACTGGGTTTGTCATCTCGTGCACAATTTAGGCCCGATCTGTCCTTTATTTTTTCAAAGAGGTGCTGGTTCTGTGCTTTCTGTTATGTGTCTTGGCCAATCAGATTCATGGAAGTTACAAGTTGCGCCAGCCGTTAACAAGCACCTCGCCTCGCCACTCCACTCTCTTCCGGCTGGCTAGACTACCTTGACTAGATTGACTGTGTTGCTTTCTACTTACAGTTGCATAGGCCTACACGATGCAGACCTGCATAAAGCAAGCTCATCCCAGTGAGTTCTATTATCCAATTGCAATGGTTGTTTCTGTGTCTATGTAAAGGAAAACCCCTGTTAGTCTAGGTTTAATGTAATTCATATGAACAAGTAGAAGGTTGCTGCAGTTTGAGACAGTTTTCATTCTCCCTAGGGCTATGCATTCTTCCAGAAGTTCTTTAAAACCATGTGACCTGTTTAGAGCATATCTTTATACCTAGGTGGCAGGTAGCCTAGTGGTTAAGAGTGTTGTGCCAGTAACCGAAAAGAGACTGGTTTGAATCTCTGAGCTGACTAGGTGAACAATCTGTGAGTGTGTCCTTGAGCAAGGCACTTCACCCAAATTACTCTGGATAAGGGTGTCTGCAAAAAAAAATTATCTGGTCTCATTACCCGTATAAAACCCTTTTTACAACTAATGAATCCCGGTCAGACCCTTTAGGGTCCTGATTTATACCTGCTTAGGTTATCAGATTAGGAAAAGCTCAGGGCCTCAGGGAAAACAATTTTCCTCATCACTCTGGGACCTGTTGTGCCACCTCTGGATCAGGGCATCATTGGTCCCAGAAATCGAAGTTCAAAGACTATGTGGTAGTTCAAAGACTATGTGGTAGTTCAAAGACTATGTGGTAGTTCAAAGACTATGTGGTAGTTCAACGACTATGTGGTAGTTCAAAGACTATGTGGTAGTTCAAAGACTATGTGGTAGTTCAAAGACTATGTGGTAGTTCAAAGACAGACTATGTGGTAGTTCAAAGACTATGTGGTAGTGTGGGGGGGGGTGATGTCGTTTGTAAAACATGTGGATCCAAAATGACTGATGCATTGCAATTGCAATTACATTTATATAAAACACTTAATCATTGACTTGAGGACTCAAAACCCCAAATTAGGGACTTGTGATGTGAGTCGACCTGAGCTGTGGAACATGAGACTTTACTTGAGACTCTGTTAGGACTTGAGACTCTAAGGTTAGGACTTGAGACTCTAAGGTTAGGACTTGAGACTCTAAGGTTAGGACTTGAGACTCTAAGGTTAGGACTTGAGACTCTGTTAGGACTTGAGACTCTAAGGTTAGGACTTGAGACTCTAAGGTTAGGACTTGAGACTCTAAGGTTAGGACTTGAGACTCTAAGGTTAGGACTTGAGACTCTAGGACTTGAGACTTAGGACTTGAGACTCTAAGGTTAGGACTTGAGACTTAAGGTTAGGACTTGAGACTCTGTTAGGACTTGAGACTCTAAGGTTAGGACTTGAGACTCTAAGGTTAGGACTTGAGACTCTGTTAGGACTTGAGACTCTAAGGTTAGGACTTGAGACTCTAAGGTTAGGACTTGAGACTCTAAGGTTAGGACTTGAGACTCTAAGGTTAGGACTTGAGACTCTAAGGTTAGGACTTGAGACTCTAAGGTTAGGACTTGAGACTCTGTTAGGACTTGAGACTCTGTTAGGAGACTCTGTTAGGACTTGAGACTCTAAGGTTAGGACTTGAGACTCTAAGGTTAGGACTTGAGACTCTAAGGTTAGGACTTGAGACTCTAAGGTTAGGACTTGAGACTTGCTTAGGACATGCAAAAGTGTGACTTGATCCCATCTCTGGTGACTAGTGTGCCATTTGGGACGTATCCGAGTACTTCAGTGAGCTTGGGTACAATGGAGGAGCCTAGAGAAGCATCCCAAATCACACCCTATATGATGCACTACGTTTGACCAGAGCCCTATGGGCCCTGGAGCCCTCAATAGGGAATAGGGTGTGATTTGAGTTTCAGACTACCCGTCTTTCAGTGAGCCATTAACGCTGCTGTCCCCAAGGTCGTCACAGCACCGCTTCAACTCACCATCTCTCTGTTACCACAGCAACTCTGTGTATGCTGTGCTTTTACACACACACATGGACACACACACGGACACACACACATCTGTGCGCACACACACTGTCTTATCATTCTTGTCTTGATGGGTGATGTATATCTACAAGCTGGAGAGTAAGTGGCGATGGGTGGGGACTTTCTAATGTATGAGCTCCTCCTTCACCCTCTCACTCTCTCTCTATCATTCCTTCACTCCTTCACTCTCTCATTCACCCTCTCACTCCTTCACTCTCTCTCATCCACACTCACTCCTTCATACTCTCTCTCTATCACTCCTTCACTCCTTCACTCTCTCTCCATCACTCTCTCTCCTTCACTCGCTCTCCTTCACTTTCACTCTTGCTCTCCTTCACTCGCTCTCCTTCATACTCTCTCTCTCACTCCACTCTCTGTCATTCACCCTCTCACTCCTTCACTCTCTCTCCTTCACTCTCTCTCCCTCACTCTCTCCTTCACTCTCTCTCATTCACCCTCTCACTCCATCACTTTCTCTCATTCACCATCTCACTCCTTCACTCCTTCACTCTTGCTCTCCTTCACTCACTCTCCTTCACACTCTCTCCTTCATACTCTCTTGCTCTCTCTCTCTCTCTCTCTTCTCTCTCTCTCTCTCTCTCTCTCTCTCTCTCATTCACCCTCTCACTCCATCACTTTCTCTCATTCACCATCTCACTCCTCTCTCTCCTTCACTCTCTCCTTCACTCTCACTCCTTCACTCTCTTTCACTCTCTCTCCTCATTCACCCTTCACTCTCTCCCATCACTTTCTCTCATTCACCATCTCTCTCCTTCACTCTCACTCCTTCACTCTCACTCCTTCACTCTCTCTCCTTCACTCTCTCTCCTTCACTCTCACTCCTTCACTCTCTCTCCTTCACTCTCACTCCTTCACTCGCTTACTTTTTCATTCTACCGCTCTGTCGTTCTCTCACTCTATTTCCTCTCTGGCTGATCTCTTAATTAAAACTGTCCTATATAATTGCAGCTCTTCCTGATTCCTGACCAACCTCAGACTATTCCACACAGGATATCTTTCTGTTCTATTTCAGCTGCAGACAGAGCATTAATGGCTGGTGAAAAGATGTCTGGTCTGGCAGATGAAAAGATACGCGTTTCATCTGTCTGGCTGGTTGGGCTATTCATTCAGTGGTGTGATGATGTTTTGGTTTTGAGATCCATTCAGTCGTGTCAATGATGCATGGAGGTAGAAAACACTGTCTCCGTAGTAGTTGAAGAATCAAACCTATCCATTAATGTTCCATTGGTAGACAGCAGCATCTCCCTATAGAGTACAGAGGCTAGCATGTACTAATAGCCATTCAATGGTGTGATTATAAAGGTTGAGGCGGAAAACACCGTCGCTATTGTAGTTAGAGACAACTAAAGGCACTGACCTTTTCATGTGGGTGGTGTGGTTTGTCTTTGTGTGTGCTTTGTACAACCACCCTTGGCCCGGGTTGAGTAGGTCAATGTTTTCTTCGGGCGCATGCATTCGAAATGGCACCCTACCACCTATATAATGCACTACTTTTAACCAGAGCCCTATGCGGGCCCTGTTGACAAGTAGTGCACTATATAGGGAGCAGGGTACAATTTGGAACATGTACACCCTTGTTCCCCTTCCTACTGATCCATAATGATAATCATGAATGTCATTATATTGCAGCTAGGAAACACTACAGACTGAAAGGAGTGTCAAATCCTTTGTTTTTAGTGATGATTCTCTGCTCTGGAGTCAGTCCTTACCACCAGGTCTGGAGTCAGTCCCTTCTCACCACCACGTCTGGAGTCAGTCCCTTCTCACCACCAGGTCTGGAGTCAGTCCCTTCTCACCACCAGGTCTGGAGTCAGTCCCTTCTCACCACCAGGTCTGGAGTCAGTCCCTTCTCACCACCAGGTCTGGAGTCAGTCCCTTCTCACCACCAGGTCTGGAGTCAGTCCCTTCTCACCACCCTTCTCACCACCAGGTCTGGAGTCAGTCCCTTCTCACCACCAGGTCTGGAGTCAGTCCTTACCACCAGGTCTGGAGTCAGTCCCTTCTCACCACCAGGTCTGGAGTCAGTCCTCACCACCAGGTCTGGAGTCAGTCCCTTCTCACCACCAGGTCTGGAGTCAGTCCTTACCACCAGGTCTGGAGTCAGTCCCTTCTCACCACCAGGTCTGGAGTCAGTCCCTTCTCACCACCAGGTCTGGAGTCCCTTCTCCAGTCTGGAGTCAGTCCCTTCTCACCACCAGGTCTGGAGTCAGTCCCTTATCACCAGGTCTGGAGTCAGTCCTCACCACCAGGTCTGGAGTCAGTTCTCACCACCAGGTCTGGAGTCAGTCCCTTATCACCAGGTCTGGAGTCAGTCCTCACCACCAGGTCTGGAGTCAGTCCTCACCACCAGGTCTGGAGTCAGTTCTCACCACCAGGTCTGGAGTCAGTCCCTTCTCACCACCAGGTCTGGAGTCAGTCCCTTCTCACCACCAGGTCTGGAGTCAGTCCCTTCTCACCACCAGGTCTGGAGTCAGTCCCTTCTCACCACCAGGTCTGGAGTCAGTCCTCACCACCAGGTCTGGAGTCAGTCCCTTCTCACCACCAGGTCTGGAGTCAGTCCCTTCTCACCACCAGGTCTGGAGTCAGTCCCTTATCACCAGGTCTGGAGTCAGTCCTCACCACCAGGTCTGGAGTCAGTCCTCACCACCAGGTCTGGAGTCAGTCCCTTCTCACCACCAGGTCTGGAGTCAGTCCCTTCATACCACCAGGTCTAGAGTCAGTCCCTTCTCACCACCAGGTCTAGAGTCAGTCCCTTCTCACCACCAGGTCTGGAGTCAGTCCCTTATCACCACCAGGTCTGGAGTCAGTCCTCACCACCAGTTCTGGAGTCAGTCCCTTCTCTTCACCAGGTCTGGAGTCAGTTCCTTCTCTTCACCAGGTCTGGAGTCAGTCCCTTCTCACCACCAGGTCTGGAGTCAGTTCCTTCTCTTCACCAGGTCTGGAGTCAGTCCTCATTACCAGGTCTGGAGTCAGTTCCTTCTCTTCACCAGGTCTGGAGTCAGTCCCTTATCACCAGGTTTGGAGTCAGTCCCTTCTCACCACCAGGTCTGGAGTCAGTCCCTTCTCACCACCAGGTCTGGAGTCAGTCCCTTCTCACCACCAGGTCTGGAGTCAGTCCTCACCACCAGGTCTGGAGTCAGTCCCTTCTCAACCCCAGGTCTGGAGTCAGTCCCTTCTCACCACCAGGTCTGGAGTCAGTCCCTTATCACCAGGTCTGGAGTCAGTCCCTTCTCACCACCAGGTCTGGAGTCAGTCCCTTCTCACCACCAGGTCTGGAGTCAGTCCCTTATCACCACCAGGTCTGGAGTCAGTCCCTTCTCACCACCAGGTCTGGAGTCAGTCCCTTCCCTTCACCAGGTCTGGAGTCAGTCCCTTCTCACCACCAGGTCTGGAGTCATCCTCATCACCACCAGGTCTGGAGTCAGTCGTCACTACCAGGTCTGGAGTCAGTCCTCACCACCAGGTCTGGAGTCAGTCCCCTCTCACCACCAGGTCTGGAGTCAGTTCCTTCTCTTCACCAGGTCTGGAGTCAGTCCTCACCACCAGGTCTGGAGTCAGTCCCTTCTCACCACCAGGTCTGGAGTCAGTTCAAAAATCAAATCAAATCAAATGTTATTTGTCACATACACATGGTTAGCAGATGTTAATGCGAGTGTAGCGAAATGCTTGTGCTTCTAGTTCCGACAATGCAGT
Source organism: Oncorhynchus gorbuscha (assembly GCF_021184085.1). Classification (NCBI taxonomy): domain Eukaryota; kingdom Metazoa; phylum Chordata; class Actinopteri; order Salmoniformes; family Salmonidae; genus Oncorhynchus; species Oncorhynchus gorbuscha. The sequence continues at coordinate 11,595,355 of NC_060175.1, read as the reverse complement.
GATAACCAACAAGTAATCTAACTAACAATTCCAAAACTACTGTCTTATACACAGTGTAAGGGGATAAGGAACATGTACATAAGGATATATGAATGAGTGATGGTACAGAGCAGCATACAGTAGATGGTATCGAGTACAGTATATACATATGAGATGAGTGTGTAGACAAAGTAAACAAAGTGGCATAGTTAAAGTGGCTAGTGATACATGTGTTACATAAGGATACAGTCGATGATGTAGAGTACAGTATATACATATGCATATGAGATGAATAATGTAGGGTAAGTAACATTATATAAGGTAGCATTGTTTAAAGTGGCTAGTGATATATTTACATCATTTCCCATCCATTCCCATTATTAAAATGGCTGGAGTTGGGTCAGTGTCAATGACAGTGTGTTGGCAGCAGCCACTCAGTGTTAGTGGTGGCTGTTTAACAGTCTGATGGCCTTGAGATAGAAGCTGTTTTTCAGTCTCTCGGTCCCAGCTTTGATGCACCTGTACTGACCTCGCCTTCTGGATGATAGCGGGGTGAACAGGCAGTGGTTCGGGTGGTTGATGTCCTTGATGATCTTTATGGCCTTCCTGTAACAACGGGTGGTGTAGGTGTCCTGGAGGGCAGGTAGTTTGCCCCCGGTGATGCGTTGTGCAGTCCTCACTACCCTCTGGAGAGCCTTACGGTTGAGGGCGGAGCAGTTGCCGTACCAGGCGGTGATACAGCCCGCCAGGATGCTCTCGATTGTGCATCTGTAGAAGTTTGTGAGTGCTTTTGGTGACAAGCCGAATTTCTTCAGCCTCCTGAGGTTGAATAGGCGCTGCTGCGCCTTCTTCACGACGCTGTCAGTGTGAGTGGACCAATTCAGTTTGTCTGTGATGTGTATGCCGAGGAACTTAAAACTAGCTACCCTCTCTTCACCAGGTCTGGAGTCAGTTCCTTCTCTTCACCAGGTCTGGAGTCAGTCCCTTCTCACCACCAGGTCTGGAGTCAGTCCCTTCATACCACCAGGTCTAGAGTCAGTCCCTTCTCACCATCAGGTCTGGAGTCAGTCCCTTATCACCACCAGGTCTGGAGTCAGTCCTCACCACCAGTTCTGGAGTCAGTCCCTTCTCTTCACCAGGTCTGGAGTCAGTTCCTTCTCTTCACCAGGTCTGGAGTCAGTCCCTTCTCACCACCAGGTCTGGAGTCAGTTCCTTCTCTTCACCAGGTCTGGAGTCAGTCCTCATTACCAGGTCTGGAGTCAGTTCCTTCTCTTCACCAGGTCTGGAGTCAGTTCCTTCTCTTCACCAGGTCTGGAATCAGTTCCTTCTCTTCACCAGGTCTGGAGTCAGTCCCTTCTCACCACCAGGTCTGGAGTCAGTCCTCACCACCAGGTCTGGAGTCAGTCCTCATCACCAGGTCTGGAGTCACACCTCACCACCAGGTCTAGAGTCAGTCCCTTCTCACCACCAGGTCTGGAGTCAGTCCTCACCACCAGGTCTAGAGTCAGTCCCTTCTCACCACCAGGTCTGGAGTCAGTCCCTTCTCACCACCAGGTCTGGAGTCAGTCCCTTCTCACAACCAGATCTGGAGTCAGTCCTCATCACCAGGTCTGGAGTCAGTCCTCACCACCAGGTCTGGAGTCAGTCCCTTCTCACCACCAGGTCTGGTGTCAGTCCCTTCTCACCACCAGGTCTGGAGTCAGTCCTCATCACCAGGTCTGGAGTCACACCTCACCACCAGGTCTAGAGTCAGTCCCTTCTCACCACCAGGTCTGGAGTCAGTCCTCACCACCAGGTCTAGAGTCAGTCCCTTCTCACCACCAGGTCTGGAGTCAGTCCTCATCACCAGGTCTGGAGTCACACCTCACCACCAGGTCTAGAGTCAGTCCCTTCTCACCACCAGGTCTGGAGTCAGTCCTCACAACCAGGTCTAGAGTCAGTCCCTTCTCACCACCAGGTCTGGAGTCAGTCCCTTCTCACCACCAGGTCTGGAGTCAGTCCCTTCTCACAACCAGATCTGGAGTCAGTCCTCATCACCAGGTCTGGAGTCAGTCCTCACCACCAGGTCTGGAGTCAGTCCCTTCTCACCACCAGGTCTGGAGTCAGTCCCCTCTCACCACCAGGTCTGGAGTCAGTCCTCATCACCAGGTCTGGAGTCACACCTCACCACCAGGTCTAGAGTCAGTCCCTTCTCACCACCAGGTCTGGAGTCAGTCCTCACCACCAGGTCTAGAGTCAGTCCCTTCTCACCACCAGGTCTGGAGTCAGTCCCTTCTCACCACCAGGTCTGGAGTCAGTCCCTTCTCACAACCAGATCTGGAGTCAGTCCTCATCACCAGGTCTGGAGTCAGTCCTCACCACCAGGTCTGGAGTCAGTCCCTTCTCACCACCAGGTCTGGAGTCAGTCCCTTCTCACCACCAGGTCTGGAGTCAGTCCCTTCTTACCACCAGGTCTGGAGTCAGTCCTCACCACCAGGTCCGGAGTCAGTCCTCATCACCAGGTCTGGAGTCAGTCCTCATCACCAGGTCTGGAGTCACACCTCACCACCAGGTCTAGAGTCAGTCCCTTCTCACCACCAGGTCTGGAGTCAGTCCTCACCACCAGGTCTAGAGTCAGTCCCTTCTCACCACCAGGTCTGGAGTCAGTCCTCACCACCAGGTCTGGAGTCAGTCCCTTCTCATCACCAGGTCTGGAGTCAGTCCCTTCTTACCACCAGGTCTGGAGTCAGTCCCTTCTTACCACCAGGTCTGGAGTCAGTCCTCACCACCAGGTCTGGAGTCAGTCCCTTCTTACCACCAGGTCTAGAGTCAGTCCCTTCTCACCACCAGGTCTGGAGTCAGTCCCTTCTCACCACCAGGTCTGGAGTCAGTCCTCACCACCAGGTCTGGAGTTAGTCCCTTCTCACCACCAGGTCTGGAGTCAGTCCCTTTTCTTCACCAGGCAACTGCTGCTGCAGTGAGTCCCTTCTCACTTTACTCTGCCAGCCAGCCCCAGTCACACTTCTGTCTTAAGGTCAAACCTCATATTACTATGGGTGACATATTGCAGGGGGCATTTCATTAAATGTTGATACGTGCGTCTCTTGAGAGATGTCAGTGCCAATATCTTAGGCCCGCTGTGCAAAGTATTTTTTTCTTTGTCACGTGACAGTTCCGATTTTCAGAAAGGCTGGAAGGCTACAGCAAAATCATTCATTTCTGCCACAAATACTTCCGTTGGAGGTTTGTCAAATAATCCGTTTTACTTCGCCCTTCATGTAATCAGTCCGTCCTTGAGTATCGTGTATCTTCTGGTCGTCATGTGTCCTTTATTCAAATACAGCTTTTTGAAATACAACAGGCCCTTGTTGTTGACTCCACCAAGAATCAATACATGCAAAACATGGATATTTATCTCAACCTTGTTATGCCACTATAAGATGCCGTACATAAGAGACAACATCCTTTACATACGACAGATAAATATTCTTCTACCATTAGCTACTTTGATGCTCTTTAGTGTAACGACATTCAGGGGAGGAAGGTGAGGACCAAGGTGCAGCGTGGTACATGTTCATCTTTTTATTATGAACTGAACACTGAATAAAACAACAACAACAACAACAACAACAACAACAACAACAACAACAACAACAACAACAACAACAACAACAACAACAACAACAACAACAACAACAACAACAACGGTTCTGTCTGGTGCAGACACAAAAACAGAATTCAACTACCCACAACCTAAGGTGGCAAAACAGGCTACCTAAGTATGATTCCCAATCAGAGACAACGATAGACAGCTGTCCCTGATTGAGAACCATACCCGGCCAAAACATAGAAATACAAAAACCTAGACATACAAACATAGAATGCCCACCCAAATCACACCCTGACCAAACACAAATAGAAACATACAAAGCAATCTATGGTCAGTGACACTTTCTGAGAGCCTTGGGATTTAGATTGATTTAACCCTTCTTTTACCAGGTAAGTTGACTGAGATCACATTGTCATTTACAACAATGACCTGGGGAATAGTTTCAGGGATGTGTCCCTAATGGCACCATGTTTCTTATATAGGGTGTGCGTTTGTACTCTGGCCCTCCAGAACACACTCACGGTACTATGTAGGAATAGGGTACAATTCGGGGCGATCACTTAATCAGGTTCCTTGACCGAGTTGGAGGAACATTCGATGTTGGAGCCTGAGCCTTCCTTTTCCATTTCACTGATGTCTTGAATGTGATTGCACCTCCATTCGTTCACTACCCGTCATGTCTGAGGCAGCCTCCCCACCAGGCTGTGTCGTTGCGCCACAGTTTGCTTGGCCAACTTGTAACATTGTCCCAGAATCAGCTTAGGACGCTACTACACAGGCAAAATCTTCTCATGAAACTTTGATTTCAATGTGTGTGCTCTTTTACAGGAACTAATAGGCGTTTATGATACCACATTTAGGATGAGTCTCTCTGTGTGTCGGGATCAAAGAGTTTGAACAATAATATTAGCAGAGATGCTGTTGCCACAGTTTGGTATAGTTCTCTACCCCTGTGTTGTTCTTGTTGTAGTTGTTGTTCTTGTAGTTGTTGTTCTTGTTCTTGTTGTTGTAGTTATTCTTGTTGTTGTTCTTGTTGTAGTTGTTGTAGTTATTCTTGTTGCTGTAGTTGTTCTTGTAGTTGTTGTTCTTGTTGTTGTAGTTGTTCTTGTTGTTGCTCTTGTAGTTGTTGTTGTTGTTATTCTTGTTGTTGTTTTTGTTGTTGTTGTGCTTGTTTTTGTTGTTTTGTTGTGTTGTTGTTGTTCTTGCTGTTCTCTGGTAGATAAAGTTTACTCTCTACACAGAAGCTGGTGTATTAGATCCCAAGGATTCAGTGGGCTGAACAGCCCAACATTTTATTGGGCAGATCCCAAATGGAATGCAGTGTATTCCTTAGTGCACTACTATAACCTACATTTTATATACAGTATAATAGTGATGGGGGAACAAAATTGACACAGTTACATACCGCAAAATTATTTTTGGATGATATTTTATAGATATTTGACTCCAACTAAAAAAATATAATTATTATTTTTTGCGACTGTAGGTAGCGTTAGCTAAAGCTATTCGGCTGTACCTGTACCTGTGTATTTTTCATCCTATAGCTTGTTCTCCATCTTCTTTTTAAATAGTGAGCCAACATGTTTTCATCACTTTTATTTCCATGACTGATCAAATGTCTCTCTCTTGTCTCTCTGCAGCAGACATACATTTTAGCAATATGTTTGGAACATCAAATTGCAATAAAATTCCAGTATCAAATCGCAATACATATAGAATCATGAGAATTGCAATGCATATCGTATGGGCACCTAAGTAACGTGATAATATTGTATCGTGAGGTCCCTGGCAATTTCCAGCCCTACTATATAGGGAATAGGGTACCATGTGTCTCTGGTCAAAAGGAGTACCCTTTATTGGGAATTGGTTGGCAATTTGAATCACAGACATTGCTTTGTTCTTCATTATATTGCTGCCACTCATTGACGGCCCTTTGTCTCCTTCTTTTTGTTTCAGATCTTCACCCGTTATGGGAAATGCTACACGTTCAACTCTGGTCAGGATAACCGGCCGCTGCTGGTGACCATGAAGGGAGGGATGGGTAACGGACTGGAGCTGATGCTGGATATACAACAGGATGAATACCTGCCAGTCTGGGGAGAAACAGGTAGGGAGGGAGCGAGGGAGGGGGAGGGGAGGGAGGGAGGGAGGGAGGGGGAGAGGGGGAGAGGGGGAGGGAGGGAGGGAGGGAGGGAGGGAGGGAGGGAGGGAGGGAGGGAGGGAGGGAGGGAGGGAGGGAGGGAGGGAGGGAGGGAGGGGGAGGGAGGGAGGGAGGGAGGGAGGGGGGACGGGGGAAAGAGGGAAACAGGTAGGGGGAGGGAGGGAGGGGGGAGGGAAACAGGTAGGGAGGGAGGGAGGGAGGGAGGGAGGGAGGGAGGGAGGGAGGGAGGGAGGGAGGGAGGGAGGGAGGGAGGGAGGGAGGGAGGGAGGGAGGGAGGGAGGGAGGGGGGGGGAAAGAGGGAAACAGGTAGGGAGGTAGGGAGGGAGGGAGGGAGGGAGGGAGGGGGGGAGGGGGGGGGGGAGGGAGGGAGGGAGGGAGGGAGGGAGGGAGGGAGGGGGAGGGGAGGGAGGGAGGGAGGGAGGGGGAGGGGAGGGAGGGAGGGAGGGGGGACGGGGGAAAGAGGGAAACAGGTAGGGAGGGAGGGGGAGGGAGGGAGGGAGGGAGGGAGGGAGGGAGGGAGGGAGGGAGGGAGGGAGGGAGGGAGGGAGGGAGGGAGGGAGGGAGGGAGGGAGGGAGGGAGGGGATGGATATCCAACAGGACGAATACCGGTCAGTATGGGGAGATACATGGGGGGGGGGTGAGAGGTAGGGAGGAAGGGGGAGGGAGGAATGCAGAGTCAATCATCCAATCCTCACAGATCTTCAAGATGGCATAAGGAGGAAGAGGGGCTAATATTCCACCTTGGAGTTAGAGAAGTATGTGGTCATACCACAACAAACCTTGAACTAAAAAGTGATTTTTTTAAAGTCAAGTACTCAAGTATGTCAAACATGCAGTGTTTGTAAATGTGAAACCACTTCAAAAGAGTCAACAGAGAACAAACATTAGCTACTTGCAAAGGAAAGGAAGATAGGCAGGCAGACAGACAAGAAAACTAGTCCATGTAGAATTGATTTCCAAACTCTCAGTTTCAAAATCAACTTTAATGAATCTGTTTTTAAACTAAAATCAAGCGCTGATATTTCCAGAAGACAAATAATATCATTGGTAGATCAGAAGCTTCACATGTTCCTCTTCACCAACTATGAATCTCGCTCTGGAAATTCAACCCTCGACACAGTTGGACCACAGCTGCAGTGAAAACGGTACATTATCGACTCTTTGTAGATCGAGACGGATTGGGGTCGATTTATCGAATGCTTCTTTACTGTCGTTTAATTGTACCTCTTGTCAGGAATGATTAGTTTCTGCATGAATCAAATGAAAGAATATGGCGGTAGTCCGATGAAAATCAATACAGTGCTTCTCTCTGCGACTGTGTGTAGACGTAGTGTCTGTGTGTAGACGTAGTGTCTGTGTGTAGACGTAGTGTCTGTGTGTAGATGTAGTGTCTGTGTGTAGACGTAGTGTCTGTGTGTCGTAGTAGTGTCTGTGTGTAGACGTAGTGTCTGTGTGTAGACGTAGTGTCTGTGTGTAGACGTAGTGTCTGTGTGGAAAGACTAGGGTTGCACATGTTGGGGAATATCCAGAGGTGGAAACTGTTCGTGGGAATGAATGGGAATATATGGGAATTAATGGAAATATATGATAATTAATATTAATACCATTTAAATGTATATGTTTTTTGCATTGGATATATTTACCATAACATATGGAGACAGAAACATAAACCTTTTACCTGATCATAAGTAGACATATTTAAATCCTTCCAATAGAAATGTTAAAAATGACTTAGTTACGAATGGAACTTTAATTAAATTACTTGATTCTTTACATGGGATGATTTCACTGAACAACAAAAGAAAGAGAATATTGAATGATCCCCAATGATCCATCGCATTTCCCAAAAACGTTTTCATACATACAACAACTTCTATGTCTTCTCCCTGAACATCCTCAATGTCCACCTCTTGAACATCAGACTCTGAGGCCTCATCTTCGCTGTCACTTTCCAACCTTGTTGAGGAAGGTTCGTTGTCAGGCTCGAAAAGCCTCAAATTTGCCCGGATGGCCACCAATTTTTCGAACCTTGTATTAGTCAGCCTGTTACGTTCTTTGGTGTGTGTGTTCCCAAACAAGGACCAGTTGCGCTCTGAGGCAGCTGATGTTGGTGGGATTTGGAGGATTATTGAGGCAACAGGGGAAAGAGCCTCAGATCCACAAAGTCCCTTCCACCAGGTGGCTGATGAGATGTTTGGCACGACTGCCATATTGCATCTCCATCCCAAAGCCTTTGCTTGGAAGTGTTCTTCGCCAGACTGCCAAGAACCTTTCCTTCATCCAGGCCAAGGTGGCGAGACACGGTAGTGATGACACCATAGGCCTTGTTGATCTCTGCACCAGACAGGATGCTCTTGCCAGCAGACTTGGGGTCCAACATGTACGCTACGGCGTGTTTGGGCTTCAGGCAGAATTCTTCATGCATTTGGATGTATTTCAGAACTGTAGTTTCCTTTGCTTGGAGCAACAGTGAAGTGGGCAGGGCAGTACGGATTTCTTCTCCTACATCTGCAAGCAGTGTCTGAACATCAGACAGGATGACATTGTCTCCTTCAATCCGTGCAATGGCTACTGCTATAGGTTTCAGGAGTTTCAGGCTGCTTACCACTCTCTCCCAAAATACAACATCCAGAAAGATCCTCTTGATGGGGCTGTCCACATCGGCAGACTGTGATAAGGCCATTTCTTGGAGTGATTCCTTCCCCTCCAGGAGACTGTCAAACATGATGACAACACCACCCCAACGGGTGTTGCTGGGCAGCTTCAATGTGGTTTTCTTATTCTTCTCACTTTGCTTGGTGAGGTAGATTGTTGCTTTAACTCAATGATCCTTCACATACCTAACAATTTCCTTTGTACTCTTGTAGAGTATATCCATCGTTTTCAGTGACATGATGTCCTTGAAGAGCTAATTGCATGAGCAGCACAGCCAATGGGTGTGATGGGAGGGTAGGACTCCTCCACTTTAGACCAAGCAGCCTTCATGTTTGCAGCATTGTCTGTCACCAGTGCAAATACCTTATGTTGTCCAAGGTCATTGATGACTGCCTTCAGCTCATCTGCAATATAGAGACCGGTGTGTCTGTTGTGCCTTGTGTCTGTGCTCTTGTAGAATACTCATTGAGGGGTGGAGATGATGTAGTTCATTAGTCCTTGCCCACGAACATTCGACCACCCATCAGAGATGATTGCAATACAGCCTCCTTTCTCTATGATTTGCTTGACCTCCACTTAAACTCTGTTGAACTCTGCATCCAGCAAATGAGTAGATAAGCATTTCTTCGTCAATTCTTCATTCGTATTCCAACATTGAGGCCAAATATGCTATTTTTAACAACGTAGCGGTGACAGATCGCAGTGAAAGGAGGAACCTAGGTTCTGAGGTGCCCTGCTCAAGGCCCTGGAATGTTCCCTTGGCAATCACTAAAATATCTCTGTATCCCTTCTCAAGAAGAGCAGTGACTTACTGGTAAAATATATCTGATACCTTCTTTTATTATAATTGTTTTTTTTTTACCCCAATATCGTGGTATCCAATTGGTAGTTAGTCTTGTCCCATTGCTGCAACTCCCGAAGGTCGAGAGCCATGCATCCTCCAAACACGACCCAACCAAGCTGCACTGCTTCTTTGCACATTCGCTTAACCCGGAAGCCAGCCACCAATGTGTCCGAGGAAGCACCGTACACCTGACCCCTGGCCCGCCACAGGAGTCGCTAGAGCGTGATGGGACAAGGACATCCCTGCCAGCCAAACCCACCAGAAACAATTGTCAAGTAAAAGATACAGTACACGTCAGTGATTCTGCAATAAGTAGGGCAGAGAGCTGCAGTAAGTAGGGCAGAGAGCTGCAGTAAGAGGGGATCAAGTGAATCAGCCCCTATGGATTTATGATCTGTAGCAAAGCACTTAGTCCTTCATAAATATCAAATGGTTGTGATGAAAATAAAGTCTGTGACTCTATTCGTGCATCACTGGGCTCCCGAGTGGCGCAGTGGTCTAAGACACTACATCTCAGTGCTAAAGGTATCACTACAGACACCCCTGGTTTGAATCCAGGCTGTATCACAACCGGCTGTGATTGGGAGTCCCATAGGGTGGTGCACAATTGGCCCAGCGTTGTAAGGATCATTGTAAATAAGAATTTGTTATTAACTGACCAGTTAACTAAAGGTACAGCGCTGCTAGCTGTGCCACTAGAGATCCTGGTTTGAGTCCAGGCTCTGTCGCAGCCGGCCACGAACGGGAGACCCTTTCGGCGCCGCACAATTGGCCCAGCGTCATCCCGGTTAGGGGCGGTTTGGCCGGCAGGGATGGGCACAATGCACGCTGACAAGGTCGCCAGGTGTACAGTGTTTTCTCCAACACATTGGCTTCCAGGTTAAGCAACCAGTGTGTCAAGAAGCGGTGCTTCTTGGCTGGGTTGGATTTCGGACGCACAGGTTCTCAAACTTCGCCTCTCCCAAGTTCGTACGGGTGTTGCAGCGATGAGACTGTAACTACCAATTGGATACCACGAAATTGGGGAGAAAAAGGGGTTAGAAAATAGAAAATACAATCTGTTTTGAGGTGACTAGATGACTCCCTCTATTGGAATGAGAGGAATTTTCAGACGATAATTTTAAACGGGTTGCCAGCTGAAGCAAAACATTTTTTAAAACAACATGATTTTCAGTTTTGTCTAGTATGGGATCAGAGGCTATCAGAACCTTCTGGGGCAATGGGGCAATGGGGGGTGGAGTTTTGTTTCAAAGATTTTACCACTTTCTGAAATTCTGGAATTTGGCAAGAAATATGTTGATTTAACTTTTCTAACCAGAGATGGACATCTATTTCTAAAATGTCTGAAGGACTGCAAATCTATCAGATCTAAAAACAGTATAACCAGTTGGATGGGGGTAGAGGATGGATAGAGGATGGATAGGGGATGGATAGAGGATGGATAGAGGATGGATAGGGGATGGATAGAGGATGGATAGAGGATGGATAGGGGATGGGGTTACAGGATGGATAGAGGATGGGGTTAGAGGATGGATAGAGGATGGATAGGGGATGGATAGAGGATGGATAGGGGATGGATAGGGGATGGGGTTAGTGGATAGAGGATGGGGTTATGGATAGAGGATGGATAGGGGATGGATAGAGGATGGATAGGGGATGGGGATAGGGATGGATAGGGGATGGGGTTAGAGGATGGATAGGGGATGGGGTTAGAGGATGGATAGGGGATGGGGTTTAGAGGATGGATGGGGGGGTTATGGGGTTAGAGGATGGATAGGGAATGGATGGATAGGGAGGGGTTATGGGGTTAGAATGGATGGATAGGGGATGGATAGGGGGGGTTAGAGGATGGATAGAGGATGGATAGAATGGATGGGGTTAGAGGATGGATAGAGGATGGATAGAGGATGGATAGAGGATGGGGTTAGAGGATGGATAGGGGATGGGGTTAGAGGATGGATAGAGGATGGGGTTAGAGGATGGATAGAGGATGGATAGGGGATGGATAGAGGATGGATAGGGGATGGATAGGGGATGGGGTTAGAGGATGGATAGAGGATGGGGTTAGAGGATGGATAGAGGATGGATAGGGGATGGATAGAGGATGGATAGGGGATGGATAGGGGATGGGGTTAGAGGATGGATAGAGGATGGGGTTAGAGGATGGATAGGGGATGAGGTTAGAGGATGGATGGGGGATGGGGTTAGAGGATGGATAGAGGATGGATAGAGGATGGGGTTAGAGGATGGATAGAGGATGGGGTTAGAGGATGGATAGAGGATGGATAGAGGATGGGGTTAGAGGATGGATAGAGGATGGGGTTAGAGGATGGATAGAGGATGGGGTTAGAGGATGGATGGGGGATGGGGTTAGAGGATGGATAGAGGATGGATAGAGGATGGGGTTAGAGGATGGATAGAGGATGGGTTAGAGGATGGATAGGGATGGGGTTAGAGGATGGATGGGGGATGGGGTTAGAGGATGGATGGGGATGGATAGGGATGATGGGGGGGTTAGAGGATGGATAGTGGATGGATAGGGATTACAGGATGGATAGATGGATGGATAGAGGATGGATAGGGGATGGATGGATGGGGTTAGAGGATGGATAGGGATGGGGTTAGAGGATGGATAGGGGATGGGGTTAGAGGATGGATAGGGGATGGGGTTAGGGATGGATGGGATGGGGTTAGAGGATGGATGGGATGGGGTTAGAGGATGGATAGGGGATGGGGTTAGAGGATGGATGAGGGGATGGGGTTAGAGGATGGGGTTAGAGGATGGATAGAGGATGGGATGGATAGGGGATGGGGGGGTTAGAGGATGGATGGATAGGGGGATAGAGGGGGGTTAGAGGATGGATAGGGGATGGGGTTAGAGGATGGATAGGGATGGATGGGGTTAGAGGATGGATAGGGATGGGGTTAGAGGATGGATAGGGGATGGGGTTAGAGGATGGATAGGGGATGGATGGATGGGGATTTAGAGGATGGATAGGGGATGGGGTTAGATGGATGGATAGGGGATGGGGTTAGAGGATGGATAGTGGATGGGGTTAGAGGATGGATAGGGGAATGGGGTTAGAGGATGGGGTTAGGGGATGGATATGGGATGGATAGGGGATGGGGTTAGAGAATGGATAGGGGATGGGTTAGAGGATGGATAGGGGATGGGGTTAGAGGATGGATAGGGGATGGGGTTAGAGGATGGATAGTGGATGGGGTTAGAGGATGGATAGGGGATGGGGTTAGAGGATGGATAGGGGATGGGGTTAGAGGATGGATAGTGGATGGGGTTAGAGGATGGATAGGGAATGGGGTTAGAGGATGGATAGGGGATGGGGTTAGAGAATGGATAGGGAATGGGGTTAGAGGATGGATAGGGGATGGATAGGGAATGGGGTTAGAGGATGGATAGGGGATGGGGTTAGAGGATGGATAGGGAATGGGGATAGAGGATGTATAAGGGACGGATAGGAGATGGGATGGGGTTAGAGGATGGGTTTAGAGGATGTATAGGGGATGGATAGGGGATGGGATTAGAGGATAGATATGGGACTGGGTTAGGGGATGGAGTTAGAGGATGGATAGGGGATGGATGAGGTTTGGGATAGGATAGGGTGTAGGCTACTCCATTGCAGTTGGAACATCAATGATATAAATCATTGTGACATTCATCTGTTCTTCTGATTACTAATTGTGATAAGATTTTCTTTTTGTTCAGACTGGGTAACACCTGGAGCTTCATTTTTTTGGGATGCATGTTTCTTGTCTTTCCCTTCCTCTCTCCAGATGAGACATCATTTGAGGCAGGCATCAAGGTCCAGATCCACACTCAGGACGAGCCACCCTTCATTGACCAGCTGGGCTTTGGAGTGGCCCCAGGCTTCCAAACCTTCGTATCCTGTCAGGAACAACGGGTAGGCTGTCACTCAATCAATTCATCAATCAATTAAGACTGCCATTAGTGGCTCTAACCAATTTGGGCTTGCTACAGGGAAGGAAGGCACAACATTGTTCAAAACAAATGATGATTGTCTCAGTTATTGTTGTTGTCGATAAGTGGTAGGTTGTTTTGCTGTTCATGATTCCTGATGATGTCATCCTGCTACCAATAAAGGGGCTGAAATATGTAAGTGTATTTTCAGCTACTCAACCAGCATGCACCATTTCATTGTATTTATTTCTGAAGGCCGTGTTCTTGTTGAAAGCAGGATGAGGTAATTCTGAAACCTAGTCAGTCAGTCAGTTTCACCTTAAACAGACTCTGACCTCTCCACTGTCATTTATTTTTCCTGTTACATTATGGGAATCTCATCAGTGGCTTGGTGGAAATCCACACTTTTCCAATCAGTGCTCCCATGCCCTCTTTGTCTCTCTGGGAGAGAAGAGAACCCACCTCTGAATAATTCCATATGATATATACCCATCAGGGGTTGGAACCTTCATTATTATTATCTTAATTGTTTCATTCTGAACTGAAACACTTTTTTTGTACCCTTCCGAGTGAAAAGAAGGAAGCCTGTACAGAATACAAATATTTCAAAACATGCATCCTGTTTGCAATAAGGCACTAAAGTAAAACTGCTAAAAAAATTGTTGAAGAACTGTATTTTATGTCCTGAATACAACGCATTATGTTTGGGGAAAATCTAACACAGCACATCACTGAGTACCACTTTTCATATTTTCAAACATGGTGGTGGCTGCATCATGTTATGGGTATGCTAGTCCTAGGCAAGGACTATGGCTGTTTAGTATAAAAAATAAGTGGAATAGAGTAAAACCTGGTTCAGAATGCTTTCCAATAAGCACTGGGGGACAAATTCACCTTTCAGAAGTACAATTATGCCAAATCCACATTGGCGTAGCCTAGTTACAGTTTTGACTTAAATCGGCTTGAAAATCTCTGGCAAGACTTGAAATTGGCTTTCTAGCAATGATCAACAACCAACCGACTGACTGACCAACCAACCAACCAACCAACCAACCAACCAACCGGCCAACCAGAGCTTGAAGAATAATAATACATATTGTTCAATCCAGGTGTGCAAAGCTCTTAGAGACTTACCCAGAAAGACTCACAATTGTGTGATGCAAAAATTCTAGCTAAATGCTTGGTGCATAGAATTAAAAAGGTTTTGTCAGATAATATTCATCCTAATCAGACAGGTTTTTTACATGGACGATACATTGGCGATAATATAAGACAAGTACTGGAAAAAATAGAATACTATGAAATATCGGGAAACCCAAGCCTGGTGACCAAGCTGACTTTGAAAAGGCTTTTGATGAAGTACGACTGGAGTTTATTTATAAATGCCTGGAATATTTCAATTTTGGAGAATCTCTTATAAAATGGGTTAAAGTTATGTATAGTAACCCTAGGTGTAAAATAGTGAATAATGGCTACATCTCAGAAAGTTTTAAACTGTCAAGAGGAGTAAAAACAAGGTTGTCCACTATCGTCATATCTATGTATTATTGCCATTGAAATGTTAACTGTTAAAATTAGATCCAACAATAATATTAAGGGATTATAAATCCAGGGATAAAAAACAAAGGTGTCGTTGTACGCTGATGATTCATGTTTTCTTTTAAAACCACAATTAGAATCCCTCCACAGCCTCATATAGGATCTAGAATCTAGAAACGGTTTCTAACCTCTCAGAATTAAAACCAAATTATGATAAGTATTGAATCACAAAAAAATGCAACTTTTACATTACGGTGTAGTTTACCAATAAAATGGTCTGACAGGGATGTGGACATACTCAGTATGCATATCCAGAAAGAAAGAAATTATCTTACTCCAATTCATTTTAATAGAAAGTTGGCAAATATCAATAAGATCTTGCTACCATGAAAAGGAAAATACCTGTCTATTTGTGGAAAAATCACCCTGATTAACTCTTTAGTCATGGCACAGTTTACCTATTTGCTTATGGTTTTGCCTACACCCAGTGACCTGCTTTTTAAATTCTATGAACAAAAAATATTCAATTTGATTTGGACAAATGTAAAAGGGCCTATTTACTGTATATAATGAATATGAATTCAGGGGACAGAAATTATTAAATATTAAAGCATTAGACCTCTCACTAAAGCATCAGTCATACAAATCAGTCATTTAAGTTAGACTTAAATCCTGAATGGTTCTCTTGTAAATTAGTAAGAATGTCTCATCCCATGTTCAAGAAGGGCCTTATCCCGTTTATTTACATTTCATCTGCTCACTTTTGGTTATTTGGAATCAAAATATTGTTATTTTTTAAACAAGTCTTAGAAAGTTGGTTGCAGTTTAATTTCAGTTTAATCCACCTGACAAGACAGAACAAATAATAGAACAAATACTGTGGTTAAACTCAAGTATACTAATTGATTTAAAAAACTAAAAAAGGTATCATCTTTGTAAATTATATCATAATTAGACCTGGTGTAGTTATGTCACACATGCAGCTAACACAGACATATTGAAATGTCTGCTCTACCCATAATTACAACCAACTAATTGCAGCATTACCACAAAAATTGAGGAGGCAAGTGGAAGGGGAAAAAGTAAGGAACTTGTTTGTCAGCCTTGCATTAAAGATCAACAATGGTTAAAGAAAATTGTGATAAATAAAAAATATATACCAGTTTCATTTAAGCACCAAAAAATTGACAGCTGTGCCATATAAATTGCCAAATAGTTGGGAAGATATTTTCTATGTACCGATTCCATGGCACATGGTTTATGAATTGACATGCAAAAGGACGCCGGATTCAAAACGTAACATTTTTCAATTCATATCTTTTCGAGTACAGTCTTGTATTAATGTATTATTATTACCTCATCAGTTCTCATTACTGAACGTCGCAAACTCTTTGGATATCTGCACGAACCCTAGCTTCCATAATGAATCAGCGATATACAAATTGGCGTAATTCTTTATTTACTAACTAACTAATCAAATCACATAATTACATAAACAAGCAATATAGTTATTGGGTAATAACACAATGCATTGATAAGTCCCTAGTGGGCTAAACCGGTATGACAGCTCAGTAGACAATGGAAAGGGGTGGGGACAGATAAAAAGCGGGAAAGGCTAAATGGATTCACGACACACAGTTGATAATTATATTAATTGAAATGCTAATCCTTTGCACATGGACGGCCGCTCATTTGAAAATAATTGCAATGTATAAATTGACGCCCTTATGTCGTTGTTGTCTTCTCTTTTGGGCTCGCCGGTCCATCTGCTGGAGAGTCAGTTCATCAGAGAGTCTCTGGTTAACTTCCCCAGAAGTCACAATGTCTTCTCTGTTAGAATCACCGGTCCATCTGCTGGAGAGTCAGTTCATCAGAGAGTCTCTGGTTAACTTCCCCAGAAGTCACAATGTCTTCTCTGTTAGAATCACCGGTCCATCTGCTGGAGAGTCAGTTCATCAGAGAGTCTCTGGTTAACTTCCCCAGAAGTCACAATGTCTTCTCTGTTAGAATCGCCGGTCCATCTGCTTGAGAGTCAGTTCATCAGAGAGTCTCTGGTTAAGCTATGGGTTCCCCTACAGGAACTCCACCCCGTTCAGCTGAAACGGTGGCGCAGGGAATGCAAAAACATTCTTAGAAATATTTAACCTCCACACATTAACAAGTCCAATACCTCAAAGGGAAGATAAACACCTTGTTCATCTACCCAGCGTGTCAGATTTTTTACATGTTTTACGGCGAAAACACAGCATATATTTATGTTAGACCACCACCAAAACAAAGAAAAAACGTAGCCATTTTTTCAAGCAAAATATAAATTGACGAAAGCAGGATTAAAAAAAAAATTATTCACTAACCTTTTGAAAATCTTCATCAGATGACAGTCATATGACATGTTACACAGTACATTTATGTTTTGTTCGATAATGTGCATTTTATATCCATAAATCTCGGTTTACATTGATGCCATGTTCAGAGAATTCTCCAAAATATCCAGAGGAATTATAGAAAGCAACGCCAGATAACAGAAATACTCACCATAAACTTTGACTAAAGATACATGTTCTACATATAATTAAACAGATACACTGGTTCTTAATGCAACCGCTGTGTCACATTTTTTTTACGTTACGGAAAAAGCCTAACATTGCAATAATCTGAGACGGCGCTCAGACGTAACAATATTTCTCCGCTGTGTCGGAGTCAACAGAAATACAAAATTACAACATAAATATTCCCTTACCTTTGATGATCTTCCATCAGAATGTAGTGCAAGGAGTCCTACTTCAACAATAAATCGTTTTGTTTCATAATGTTCAATTCTAGTGTCCAAGTAGCAGCATTTGCTACCACTTTCAGCTCAAATGCCCAAAAAAATGACTTCTGGTCCAGGATAACTTAGCATCAAAACTTCCAAATTACATATTACAGGTCGACGAAACTGGTCAAACTAAGTGCAGAATCAATCTTCAGGATGTTATAATCATATAGATCCAATAGCATTCCAACCGGACCATTCATGTTCATCTGGGGCTGATTGGAACAGCCGAAGCACTCAAAGACAAACGCGCCTCAAGCACATGGAAATCTTTTGCGACACTTACTACTTTCCTTCCCATTAGGTCAAGGTTCACAGCAAATGCTCCATTACACTTTTTACTGAATGAGGACATCTAGTGGAAGACATAGGAAGTGTTTCCAGATCCATAACTTGTTGGGAAGGGAGGGGGGTATGACGTCAAAGTTGCCCCAACTTTCAGGATTTCAAAACTAGTTTGGAAGATTGCCTGCCCTGTGAGTTCTGTTATACTCACAGACATAATTCAAACGGTTTTAGAAACTTCAGACTGTTCTATCCAATATTAATAATAATATGCATATATTAGCAATTTAGGACAGATTTTGATGCAGTTCACTATGGGCATGCAATTCTTTCAAAGGGGAAATACTGCCCCCTATCTCTAACAGGTTTTTACTTCCCCAGAAGTCACAATGTCTTTCGTAGTTTTCTCAGCGGCTCTGGATAGTGTCTGTTGTAATGGATAAGTCAGGTGTACAGATGGTCGTTGCATAGAATAGATGCTTCCGCGGTTGTCGGTATTCTCGTACTGGACTTATGTAATTTCCAGCTGCAGACTAGTAATTCTACGTCTAGGATTTGCTCTCATTCTGTAGTGATCGATAGTCTCAGAGTTGAACCATTTCCAGCCGTGTAGCCAACGCTACACGCTGTATGATCTTAACCATTTCACATGTAGCGTCAGTTTCATGTTCTCTAGTCTAATGGCCTATAGAGTTGTAGTTCTTAACCATTTCACATGTAGCGTCAGCTGCATGTTCTCTAGTCTAATGGCCTATAGAGTTGTAGTTCTTAACCATTTCACATGTAGCGTCAGCTGCATGTTCTCTAGTCTAATGGCCTATAGAGTAGTAGTTCTTAACCATTTCACATGTAGCGTCAGCTGCATGTTCTCTAGTCTAATGGCCTATAGAGTTGTAGTTCTTAACCATTTCACATGTAGCGTCAGCTGCATGTTCTCTAGTCTAATGGCCTATAGAGTTGTAGTTCTTAACCATTTCACATGTAGCGTCAGCTGCATGTTTTCTAGTCTAATGGCTTATAGAGTTGTAGTTTTTAACCATTTCACATGTAGCGTCAGCTGCATGTTTTCTAGTCTAATGGCCTATAGAGTTGTAGTTCTTAACCATTTCACATGTAGCGTCAGCTGCATGTTCTCTAGTCTAATGGCCTGTAGAGTTGTAGTTCTTAACCATTTCACATGTAGCGTCAGCTGCATGTTTTCTAGTCTAATGGCCTATAGAGTTGTAGTTCTTAACCATTTCACATGTAGCGTCAGCTGCATGTTTTCTAGTCTAATGGCCTATAGAGTTGTAGATCTTAACCATTTCACATGTAGCGTCAGCTGCATGTTCTCTAGTCTAATGGCCTATAGAGTTGTAGTTCTTAACCATTTCACATGTAGCGTCAGCTGCATGTTTTCTAGTCTAATGGCCTATAGAGTTGTAGTTCTTAACCATTTCACATGTAGCGTCAGCTGCATGTTCTCTAGTCTAATGGCCTATAGAGTTGTAGTTCTTAACCATTTCACATGTAGCGTCAGCTGCATGTTTTCTAGTCTAATGGCCTATAGAGTTGTAGTTCTTAACCATTTCACATGTAGCGTCAGCTGCATGTTCTCTAGTCTAATGGCCTGTAGAGTTGTAGTTCTTAACCATTTCACATGTAGCGTCAGCTGCATGTTTTCTAGTCTAATGGCCTATAGAGTTGTAGTTCTTAACCATTTCACATGTAGCGTCAGCTGCATGTTTTCTAGTCTAATGGCCTATAGAGTTGTAGATCTTAACCATTTCACATGTAGCGTCAGCTGCATGTTCTCTAGTCTAATGGCCTATAGAGTTGTAGTTCTTAACCATTTCACATGTAGCGTCAGCTGCATGTTTTCTAGTCTAATGGCCTATAGAGTTGTAGTTCTTAACCATTTCACATGTAGCGTCAGCTGCATGTTCTCTAGTCTAATGGCCTATAGAGTTGTAGTTCTTAACCATTTCACATGTAGCGTCAGCTGCATGTTTTCTAGTCTAATGGTCTATAGAATTGTATCCATTACAACATGGGGACTCTGTCCCGGCGTTCTCTGACTTATTGTACATTTTGTATGAAGTAGTTTTAAGTGAGATTCCATGACGCCTGTTGTAATGTCTGGCCTCACAGGGCGTGGCCACTGACTAGTTAAAACTTTACATCTTAGTATCTCATTTAGAAGTATCTTGTTTAGTATCTTATTTAGAAGGCCAACATCACATTACATCTTCTCACAAATAGTTTCATATTTACTAATTAATTTTATCGAACATCTACTGTAGATGTAAACCTGACAGCTGGGAAATTTACATTTTAAGAGATACAGTTATGTGTTTCCTGTCCTTCATGAGATCAACAAATGAAACACACTCGACATGACTTAAGTGTCCACGGACCATTCCCACATTCTCAAAAATATAAATATTGTTTAATTCTCCCATTTTGGGGATTAGGAGTTTTGGCAAGAGAAGCTCTTTGTTCTCCATAGACTTTCTCCCTCAATACTGCATGGCAATTTTTACCAGGTATTTATGACCGTTGTAAAACCTGATATGGGAGAGAGAGTGAGAGAGAAAGGGGGAGCCACGATATACACCCAAAAAGGGCCACGTCGTGACAACAATACCCACTTTACCCGGAAGCCACCTGCACCAATGTGTTGGAGGAAACACCGTGTATCTGGCGGCCGTGTCAGCGTGCACTGCACCCGGCCCGCCACCGGAGTCTCTAGTGCGTGATGGGACAAGGACATTAGGAGGCGCGCACACCACCCACCGCTTCCTAGTATATTACTCATTAATGTTCAGTCTCTGGATAATAAAGTTGACTAACTCAGGGCGAGGGTTTCTACCCAGAGAGACATCAGGGATTGTAATATACTCTGTTGCACGGAAACATAGCTCTCTCGGGATATACTGTCTGAGTCGATCCAACCAGTTGGGTTCTCAGTTAAGTTCACGGACAGGAATAAATATCTCTCTGGGAAGAAGAAGAGCGGGGTGTATGTTTCATGATTAACGACTCATGGTGTCATTCTGATAACATACAGGAACTCAAGTCCTTTTGTTCACCCGACCTAGAATACCTCACAATCAAATGCCGACCGTATTATATCCCAAGATAATTTTCTTCAGTTAAAGTCACGGCCGTGTATATCCCCCCTCAAGCCGATACCACAACATTCCTCAAAGAACTTCACTGTACTTTATGCAACCTAGATATCATGAGGCTGCATTCATTGTAGCTGGTGATTTTTACAAAGCAAATTTGAGGAAAAGGCTGCCGAAGTTCTATCAACATATTGACTGTAGTACTTGCCCAGAACATTTCCTGTAGCAGCAGCTACTCTTCCTGGGGTTTATTATGGATCCACAATAGTTCCTGCCAAGGCAGCATCTCCTCTTCCTGGGGTTTATTATGGATCCACAATAGTTCCTGCCAAGGCAGCAGCTACTCTTCCTGGGGTCCAGCAAAAATAACACATTAAGGCACATCACACACAACAACAAAAAACAGTACACCATAAAACATCATTACACAACTACATACGTATCTACAACACAAAATACAACAATATTACAATGTACGTGTGTGTATATTGTGTGTGTGTGTATGTGTGAATGCGCACATTTGTTTATATTATCAATCCTGCCATGGCCACTTATGTCTTGGTGTGTGTGTCCGGTGAATGAGTGAGAGAGACAGAGAGACAGAGAGACAGAGAGAGAGAGAGAGAGAGAGAGAGAGAGAGAGAGAGAGAGAGAGAGAGAGAGAGAGAGAGAGAGAGAGAGACAGACAGAGAGAGAGACAGACAGACAGACAGACAGTCAGTCAGACAGACAGACAGACAGACAGACAGACAGACAGACAGACAGACAGACAGACAGACAGACAGACAGACAGACAGACAGACAGACAGACAGACAGACAGACAGACAGACAGAGAGACAGAGAGAGAGAGAGAGAGAGAGAGAGAGAGAGAGAGAGAGAGAGAGACAGACAGACAGACAGACAGACAGACAGACAGACAGACAGACAGACAGACAGACAGACAGACAGACAGACAGACAGACAGACAGACAGGCAGGCAGGCAGACAGACAGACAGACAGACAGACAGACAGACAGACAGACAGACAGACAGACAGACAGACAGACAGACAGACAGACAGACAGACAGACAGACAGACAGACAGACAGACAGACAGACAGACAGACAGACAGAAAGGAGAGAGAGAGGGGGGAGGAGAAAGAGAGAGAAAGAGGAGATAGAGAGGTAGGCATCCCGTGGTCTGCAGCCACAACACCATCAGCATACATAATCCCACCGCAGCCTGATTAGACCTGTAGTGAACACACACCAAAACACACTGACATCGACACACACACACACAAACACACACTAACACTCCCAGCATTAGAGAGAGGTTCTGTCCCAGATTTCATTAATCTAATGCAATACAGTCACTTCCAACCCTTTTGTTCCAAAGCTCTCCATTAACGTGAAACTGTTTTGGTGCAAATATATAAATGAAAGGTCCGATGCAGCCCTTTTTATCCTAATATCAAACCATTTCTAGGTAACAATTAAGTACCTTACTGTGATTTTTCAATTAAATTGTCAAAATAGAAATGAAAATAGCTTCTAAGCAGAGAGCAATTTCTCAAGGAAGAATTTTGCTAGGACTGTCTGAGTGGTCAGAGTGGGGAGGGGCAACCTGAAAATACTATGTTATTGGCAGAGGTTTGGAACTCTGTTTCTTATTGGTCTATTTACTGCCTGCTGATGTCAGGCCAAAACTCCAACCCACCAAAACAGGCAGAAATTTCAGGTGTTTAAAAAAAAACAGCTCTTACACTAAATGGGCATCATCATCAATTTCACAGTGTTATTCCAAACTCATACTGTGGAAATATACGTATACAGTGCATTTGGAAAGGATTCGGACCCTAGACTTTTTCTAAATTTTGTTACAGTCTTATTCTAAAATTGATTAAATCATTTTAAATCTACACACAATACCCCATGATGACAAAGCGAAAACAGGTTTTTCAACATTTTTGCAAATGTATAAAAAATAGAAAACAGAAATGTTCAGAGTCTTTGCTATGAGACTAGAAATTGAGCTCAGGTGCATCCCGTTTCCATTTATCATCCTTGAGATGCTTCTACAACTTGATCAGAGTCCACCTGTGGTAAATTCAATTGATTGGACATGGTTTGAAAAGGCACACGCCTGTCTATATAAGGCCCCACAGTTTACAGTGCATGTCGGAGCCAAAACCAAGCCATGAGATCGCAGAATTTGTCCATAGAGCTCTGAGACAGGATGGTAAACTGAGGCACAGTTCTGGGGAACGGTACCAAAACATGTCTGCAGTATTGAAGTTCCCCAAGAACACAGTGGCCTCCATCATTCTTAAATGGAAGAAGTTTGGAACCACCAAGACTCTTCCTGGAGCTGGCTGACCAACCAAACTGAGAAATCAGGGGAGAAGGGCCTTGGACAGGAAAGTGACCAAGAACCCGATGGTCACTCTGACAGAGCTAAAGAGTTCCTCTGTGGAGATGGGAGAACCTTCCAGAAGGACAACCATCTCCGCAGCACTCCACCAATTAGGCCTTTAGGGTAGAGTGGCCAGATGGACGCTGGTCCTCAGTAAAAGGCACATGACAGCCTGCTTAGAGTTTGCCAAAAGGCACCTAATTGACTCGCAGAGTCAAGAATCTCTGCTCTGATGAAACCTAGATTGAAGTCTTTGGCCTGAATGCCAAGCGTCGCATCTGGAGGAAACCTGGCACCATCCCTGGCGGCAGGGACTGGGAGACCAGTCAACCTGACAGAGCTTAAGAGGATCTGCAGAGAATCATGAGTGAAACTCCCCAAATACACGTGTGCCACGCTTGTAGTGTCATACCCAAGAAGACTTGAGGCTGTAATTGCTGCCAAAGGTGCTTCAACAATGTACTGAGTAAAGGGTCTGAATACTTATGTAAATGTAAAAAGAAATCTAAAAACCTGTTTTTGCTTTGTCATTATGGGTGATTGTGATGTCATTATGGGGTATTGTGATGTCATTATGGGTTCTTGTGATGTCATTATGGGGTATTGTGATGTCATTATGGGGTATTGTGATGTCATTATGGGTTATTGTGATGTCATTATGGGGTATTGTGATGTCATTATGGGGTATTGTGATGTCATTATGGGTTATTGTGATGTCATTATGGGGTATTGTGATGTCATTATGGGGTATTGTGATGTCATTATGGGGTATTGTGATGTCATTATGGGTTATTGTGATGTCATTATGGGGTATTGTGATGTCATTATGGGGTATTGTGATGTCAATATGGGGTATTTTGATGTCATTATGGGGTATTGTGATGTCATTATGGGGTATTGTGTGTGTAGATTGAAAAGGGGAAAAACGATTTAATACATTTTAGAATAAGTTTGTAACGTAATAAAATGTGGAAAAAGTCAAGGTCTCTG